>NC_061509.1:278431345-278471855 GCF_022539505.1 Lolium rigidum
AAAACAGCCATAAATGCTCGAAATCACGAGTGTTAACGATGCCGCTAGAGTCATGTACCGTGGGTCACGGGGCATCGAAATCCTCCCGGGACCAGAAAACATGGACTATAGCCCACGAAAACAGCCAGAAATGTTCGAAATCACGAGTTTTGACGATGCCGCCAGAGTCGTGTACCGTGGGTCACGGGGCATCGAAATTCTCCTGGGACCCGAAATCGTGGACTATAGCCCACGAAAACGGCAAAAAATGCTTGAAATCACGAGTTTTGATGATGCCGCTAGAGTCGTGTACCAGGGGTCACGGGGAATCAAAATCCTCCCGGGACCGAAAACATGGACTATAGCCCACGAAAACAGCCAGGAATGCTCGAAATCACGAGTTTTGACGATGCCGCTAGAGTCGTGTACCGTGGGTCACGGGGCATCGAAATCCTCCCGAGACCCGAAAACGTGGACTATAGCGCACGAAAACAGCAAAAAATGCTCGAAATCACGAATTTTTGATGATGCCGCTAGAGTCGTGTACCGGGGGCTCACGGGGCATCAAAATCCTCCCGGGACCCGAAAACGTGGACTATAGCCCACGAAAACGGCCAGAAATGCTCGAAATCACGAGTTTTGACGATGCCGCTAGAGTCGTGTACCGTGGGTCACGGGGCATCGAAATCCTCCCGGACCGAAAACATGGACTATAGCCCACGAAAACAGCCAGAAATGCTCGAAATCGCGAGTTTTGACGATGCCGCCAGAGTCGTGTACCGTGGGTCACGGGGCATCGAAATCCTCCTGGGACCCGAAACCGTGGACTATAGCCCACGAAAACGGCCAGAAATGCTCGAAATCACGAGTTTTGACAATGCCGCTAGAGTCGTGTACCAGGGGTCACGGGGCATCAAAATCCTCGTGGGAACCGAAAACATGGACTATAGCCCACGAAAACAGCCATAAATGCTCGAAATCACGAGTGTTAACGATGCCGCTAGAGTCATGTACCGTGGGTCACGGGGCATCGAAATCCTCCCGGGACCCGTAAAACATGGACTATAGCCCACGAAAACAGCCAGAAATGTTCGAAATCACGAGTTTTGACGATGCCGCCAGAGTCGTGTACCGTGGGTCACGGGGCATCGAAATTCTCCCGGGACCCGAAATCGTGGACTATAGCCCACGAAAACGGCAAAAAATGCTTGAAATCACGAGTTTTGATGATGCCGCTAGAGTCGTGTACCAGGGGTCACGGGGAATCAAAATCCTCCCGGGACCAGAAAACATGGACTATAGCCCACGAAAACAGCCAGGAATGCTCGAAATCGCGAGTTTTGACGATGCCGCCAGAGTCGTGTACCGTGGGTCACGGGGAATCAAAATCCTCCCGGGACCGTAAAACATGGACTATAGCCCACGAAAACGGCAGGAATGCTCGAAATCGCGAGTTTTGACGATGCCGCTAGAGTCGTGTACCAGGGGTCACGGGGAATCAAAATCCTCCCGGGACCAGAAAACATGGACTACAGCCCACGAAAACAGCCAGAAATGCTCGAAATCACGAGTTTTAACGATGCCGCTAGAGTCATGTACCGGGGGTCACGGGGCATCGAAATCTTCCCAAGACCCGAAAACATGGACTATAGCCCACGAAAACGGCCAGAAATGATCGAGATCACGAGTTTTGACGATGCCGCTAGAGTCATGTACCGGGGGTCACGGGGCATCGAAATCCTCCTGGGACCCGAAATCGTGGACTATAGCCCACGAAAACGGCCAAAAATGCTTGAAATCAGGAGTTTTGATGATGCCGCTAGAGTCGTGTACCAGGGGTCACGGGGAATCAAAATCCTCCCGGGACCAGAAAACATGGACTATAGCCCACGAAAACAGCCAGGAATGCTCGAAATCGCGAGTTTTGACGATGCCGCCAGAGTCGTGTACCAGGGGTCACGGGGAATCAAAATCCTCCCGGGACCAGAAAACATGGACTATAGCCCACGAAAACAGCCAGAAATGCTCGAAATCGCGAGTTTTGACGATGCCCGCTAGAGTCGTGTACCAGGGGTCACGGGGAATCAAAATCCTCCCGGGACCAGAAAACATGGACTACAGCCCACGAAAACAGCCAGAAATGCTCGAAATCGCGAGTTTTGACGACGCCGCCAGAGTCGTGTACCGTGGGTCACGGGGCATCGAAATTCTCCTGGGACCCGAAACCGTGGACTATAGCCCACGAAAACAGCCAGAAATGCTCGCAATCACGTTTTTTGACGATGCCGCTAGAGTCGTGTACCGGGGGTCACGGGGCATCAAAATCCTCCCGGGACCCGAAAACGTGGACTATAGCCCACGAAAACAGCGAGAAATGCTCGCAATCACGTTTTTTGACGATGCCGCCAGAGTCGTGTACCGGGGTCACGGGGCATCGAAATCCTCCCGGACCCGAAACCGTGGACTCCGACGAAAACGGCCAGAAATGCTTGAAATCACGAGTTTTGACGATGCCGCTAGAGTCGTGTACCGGGGGTCACGGGGCATCGAAATCCTCGTGGGGACCGAAAACATGGACTATAGCCCACGAAAATAGCCAGAAATGCTCGAAATCACGAGTTTTGACGATGCCGCTAGAGTCGTGTACCGTAGGTCACGGGGCATCAAAATCCTCCCGGGACCAGAAAACATGGACCAGCCAGAAATGTTCGAAATCGCGAGTTTTGACGATGTCGCCAGAGTCGTGTACCGGTGGGTCACGGGGCATCGAAATTCTCCTGGGACCCGAAACCGTGGACTATAGCCCACGAAAACGGCCAGAAATGCTTGAAATCACGAGTTTTGACGATGCCGCTAGAGTCATGTATCGGGGGTCACGGGGCATCGAAATCCTCCCAGGACCCGAAAACATGGACTATAGCCCACGAAAACGGCCAGAAATGCTCGAGATCACGAGTTTTGACGATGCCGCTAGAGTCATGTACCGGGGGTCACGGGGCATCGAAATCCTCCCGGGACCCGAAATCGTGGACTAAAGCCCACCAAAACGGCCAAAAATGCTTGAAATCACGAGTTTTGATGATGCCACTAGAGTCGTGTACCAGGGGTCACAGGGCATTGAAATCCTCCCGTGACCTGAAAACCGTGGACTATAGCCCACGAAAACAGCCAGAAATGCTCGAAATCACGAGTTTTGACGATGCCGCTAGAGTCATGTACCGGGGGTCACGGGGCATCGAAATCCTCCCGGGACCCGAAACATGGACTATAGCCCACGAAAACGGTCAGAAATGCTCGAAATCACGAGTTTTGACAATGCCGCTAGAGTCGTGTACCAGGGGTCACGGGGCATCAAAATCCTCGTGGGAACCGAAAACATGGACTATAGCCCACGAAAACAGCCATAAATGCTCGAAATCACGAGTTTTAACGATGCCGCTAGAGTCATGTACCGTGGGTCACGGGGCATCGAAATCCTCCCGGGACCAGAAAACATGGACTATAGCCCACGAAAACAGCCAGAAATGTTCGAAATCACGAGTTTTGACGATGCCGCCAGAGTCGTGTACCGTGGGTCACGGGGCAACGAAATTCTCCTGGGACCCGAAATCGTGGACTATAGTCCACGAAAATGGCAAAAAATGCTTGAAATCACGAGTTTTGATGATGCCGCTAGAGTCGTGTACCGGGGGTCACGGGGAATCAAAATCCTCCCGGGACCAGAAAACATGGACAATAGCCCACGAAAACAGCCAGGAATGCTCGAAATCGCGAGTTTTGACGATGCCGCCAGAGTCATGTACCAGGGGTCACGGGGAATCAAAATCCTCCCGGGACCAGAAAACATGGACTATAGCCCACGAAAACAGCCAGAAATGCTCGAAATCGCGAGTTTTGACGATGCCGCCAGAGTCGTGTACCGGGGGTCACGGGGAATCAAAATCCTCCCGGGACCAGAAAACATGGACTACAGCCCACGAAAACAGCCAGAAATGCTCGAAATCACGAGTTTTAACGATGCCGCTAGAGTCATGTACCGTGGGTCACGGGGCATCGAAATCTTCCCAGGACCCGAAAACATGGACTATAGCCCACGAAAACGGCCAGAAATGATCGAGATCACGAGTTTTGACGATGCCGCTAGAGTCATGTACCGGGGGTCACGGGGCATCGAAATCCTCCTGGGACCCGAAATCGTGGACTATAGCCCACGAAAACGGCCAAAAATGCTTGAAATCACGAGTTTTGATGATGCCACTAGAGTCGTGTACCAGGGGTCACGGGGCATTGAAATCCTCCCGTGACCGAAAACCGTGGACTATAGCCCACGAAAACAGCCAGAAATGCTCGAAATCACGAGTTTTGACGATGCCGCTAGAGTCATGTACCGGGGTCACGGGGCATCGAAATCCTCCCGGGACCCGAAACATGGACTATAGCCCACGAAAACGGTCGAAATGCTCGAAATCACGAGTTTTGACAATGCCGCTAGAGTCGTGTACCAGGGGTCACGGGGCATCAAAATCCTCGTGGGAACCGAAAACATGGACTATAGCCCACGAAAACAGCCATAAATGCTCGAAATCACGAGTTTTAACGATGCCGCTAGAGTCATGTACCGTGGGTCACGGGGCATCGAAATCCTCCCGGGACCAGAAAACATGGACTATAGCCCACGAAAACAGCCAGAAATGTTCGAAATCACGAGTTTTGACGATGCCGCCAGAGTCGTGTACCGTGGGTCACGGGGCATCGAAATTCTCCTGGGACCCGAAATCGTGGACTATAGTCCACGAAAATGGCAAAAAATGCTTGAAATCACGAGTTTTGATGATGCCGCTAGAGTCGTGTACCAGGGGTCACGGGGAATCAAAATCCTCCCGGGACCAGAAAACATGGACTATAGCCCACGAAAACAGCCAGGAATGCTCGAAATCGCGAGTTTTGACGATGCCGCCGAGTCGTGTACCAGGGGTCACGGGGAATCAAAATCCTCCCGGGACCAGAAAACATGGACTACAGCCCACGAAAACAGCCAGAAATGCTCGAAATCACGAGTTTTAACGATGCCGCTAGAGTCATGTACCGGGGGTCACGGGGCATCGAAATCTTCCCAGGACCCGAAAACATGGACTATAGCCCACGAAAACGGCCAGAAATGATCGAGATCACGAGTTTTGACGATGCCGCTAGAGTCATGTACCGGGGGTCACGGGGCATCGAAATCCTCCTGGGACCCGAAATCGTGTACTATAGCCCACGAAAACGGCCAAAAATGCTTGAAATCAGGAGTTTTGATGATGCCGCTAGAGTCGTGTACCAGGGGTCACGGGGAATCAAAATCCTCCCGGGACCAGAAAACATGGACTATAGCCCACGAAAACAGCCGGGAATGCTCGAAATCGCGAGTTTTGACGATGCCGCCAGAGTCGTGTACCAGGGGTCACGGGGAATCAAAATCCTCCCGGGACCAGAAAACATGGACTATAGCCCACGAAAACAGCCAGAAATGCTCGAAATCGCGAGTTTTGACGATGCCCGCTAGAGTCGTGTACCAGGGGTCACGGGGAATCAAAATCCTCCCGGGACCAGAAAACATGGACTACAGCCCACGAAAACAGCCAGAAATGCTCGAAATCGCGAGTTTTGACGACGCCGCCAGAGTCGTGTACCGTGGGTCACCGGGCATCGAAATTCTCCTGGGACCCGAAACCGTGGACTATAGCCCACGAAAACAGCCAGAAATGCTCGCAATCACGTTTTTTGACGATGCCGCTAGAGTCGTGTACCGGGGGTCACGGGGCATCAAAATCCTCCCGGGACCCGAAAACGTGGACTATAGCCCACGAAAACAGCCAGAAATGCTCGCAATCACGTTTTTTGACGATGCCGCCGAGTCGTGTACCGGGGGTCACGGGGCATCGAAATCCTCCCGGGACCCGAAACCGTGGACTCTGACGAAAACGGCCAGAAATGCTTGAAATCACGAGTTTTGACGATGCCGCTAGAGTCGTGTACCGGGGGTCACGGGGCATCGAAATCCTCGTGGGGACCGAAAACATGGACTATAGCCCACGAAAATAGACAGAAATGCTCGAAATCATGAGTTTTGACGATGCCGCTAGAGTCGTGTACCGTGGGTCACGGGGCATCAAAATCCTCCCGGGACCAGAAAACATGGACTATAGCCCACGAAAACAGCCAGAAATGTTCGAAATCGCGAGTTTTGACGATGCCGCCAGAGTCGTGTACCGGTGGGTCACGGGGCATCGAAATTCTCCTGGGTCCCGAAACCGTGGACTATAGCCCACGAAAACGGCCAGAAATGCTTGAAATCACGAGTTTTGACGATGCCGCTAGAGTCATGTATCGGGGTCACGGGGCATCGAAATCCTCCCAGGACCCGAAAACATGGACTATAGCCCACGAAAACGGCCAGAAATGCTCGAGATCACGAGTTTTGACGATGCCGCTAGAGTCATGTACCGGGGGTCACGGGGCATCGAAATCCTCCTGGGACCCGAAATCGTGGACTAAAGCCCACGAAAACGGCCAAAAATGCTTGAAATCACGAGTTTTGATGATGCCGCTAGAGTCGTGTACCAGGGGTCACAGGGCATTGAAATCCTCCCGTGACCTGAAAACCGTGGACTATAGCCCACGAAAACAGCCAGAAATGCTCGAAATCACGAGTTTTGACGATGCCGCTAGAGTCATGTACCGGGGGTCACGGGGCATCGAAATCCTCCCGGGACCCGAAACATGGACTATAGCCCACGAAAACGGCCAGAAATGCTCGAGATCACGAGTTTTGACGATGCCGCCAGAGTCGTGTACCGTGGGTCACGGGGCATCGAAATCCTCGTGGGGACCGAAAACGTGGACTATAGCCCACGAAAATAGCCAGAAATGCTCGAAATCACGAGTTTTGACGATGCCGCTAGAGTCGTGTACCGTGGGTCACGGGGCATCGAAATCCTCCCGAGACCCAAAAACGTGGACTATAGCGCACGAAAACAGCAAAAAATGCTCGAAATCACGAATTTTTGATGATGCCGCTAGAGTCGTGTACCGGGGGCTCACGGGGCATCAAAATCCTCCCGGGACCCGAAAACGTGGACTATAGCCCACGAAAACGGCCAGAAATGCTTGAAATCACGAATTTTGACGATGCCACTAGAGTCGTGTACCGTGGGTCACGAGGCATCGAAATCCTCGTGGGGACCGAAAACATGGACTATAGCCCACGAAAATAGCCAGAAATGCTCGAAATCATGAGTTTTGACGATGCCGCTAGAGTCGTGTACCGTGGGTCACGGGGCATCAAAATCCTCCCGGGACCAGAAAACATGGACTATAGCCCACGAAAACAGCCAGAAATGTTCGAAATCGCGAGTTTTGACGATGCCGCCAGAGTCGTGTACCGGTGGGTCACGGGGCATCGAAATTCTCCTGGGTCCCGAAACCGTGGACTATAGCCCACGAAAACGGCCAGAAATGCTCGAGATCACGAGTTTTGACGATGCCGCTAGAGTCATGTATCGGGGGTCACGGGGCATCGAAATCCTCCCGGGACCCGAAAACATGGACTATAGCCCACGAAAACGGCCAGAAATGCTCGAGATCACGAGTTTTGACGATGCCGCTAGAGTCATGTACCGAGGGTCACGGGGCATCGAAATCCTCCCGGGACCCGAAATCGTGGACTAAAGCCCACGAAAACGGCCAAAAATGCTTGAAATCACGAGTTTTGATGATGCCGCTAGAGTCGTGTACCAGGGGTCACAGGGCATTGAAATCCTCCCGTGACCTGAAAACCGTGGACTATAGCCCACGAAAACAGCCAGAAATGCTCGAAATCACGAGTTTTGACGATGCCGCTAGAGTCTGTTGACGTCAGAAACCCCCTGGCGGGCAGAGACGGTCAACACGGTAGAGCCGGGAACAACTAGGGCTGCGGCTGGCCCCAGTCCCTCAGAGCGACGGCCCGCAAAGCCTCCTGGTCGCACGCGCCGATGTTTATCACAAGGGCGTGCCACCCGACCTATACCCGGTCGGGAAGGTGTGGATGATGCCTCGCTTATTTTCTGCAGGGCACACACGTAAACATTAAATACGAGCCTCGATCGGCTCTCAGGTTATCCTGTGAATCGGCTCAAAGAGCCGATCCACCCATGATTCAGACGAGGTGTCCGAATATATGGTGGTCCTGCTTGATCAAGGTAAAGCTAATGAGATCTACGACGATTTAGGGTTTTCACCGCATAATCGGATCATCCTACTCGGGATTGGGCCTCGCGCTCGCGCACGGTGACCATAAGCCGATCCTAGACAGGGCCTAAAAACCAACACGAGGTTGATCCCCGGAACATCCGTTCTAGGACTAGCAAACGCCACCCTACACGCCGCTGGATCCTCCGACCCCTTGTAAGGCCTAACTATTGCGGATGTTAAACTAATCCTTGATGAACAAGGAGCAACCGTAACGGATCAGATCTACTAAACTATGATCAAGCGGGGTGCCGCCCCTACACCTAAGATAGGTGTAAGGGCGGCTAGACATGCAAGGGTTGCACTACGAAAGCATGTAATATGAAGAACAATGCTAACCCTAACATGTCTAAGATAACTACGTTGCTCGCCATCAAAAAGCTTCGATACGAGCAACGCATGAACAACGTAGGCAGGCTTGTGCTGCCTAGATCGCAAGATGCGATCTAGGCAGCATGATGCTTACCGGTAGAAACCCTCGAGACGAAGGAGTTGGCGATGCGCCGAGATTTGTTTGTGGTTGAACGTTCGTTGTTGTTTATTCCATAAACCCTAGATACATATTTATAGTCCGAGCGGACTTTCTAATGTGGGCGTGCACCAAACCGTGCACGAGTAAGATTCTAACTCTAAACTAAGATGCGATCTAATATGTTACAGATACACGGGCAATTAAGCCCAATTTGGTATAAAAGGCCGATTCACGTATTACTTCTATATATATATATATTCTTCACGTCCATCTTGATCGCGGCCCACCTCTGACTCGGTCAAATTCTGGTGATAACACATGCCCCCCTGGTTTTGGAAATGACATTTCCAAAATCATTACGCTTTCTTTCGTCGGGTCATGTCGTGGCAGAGCAGAGCTGCCGCAGAATCCTCATCATGATGCCTTGCCCCTTCCACTTCTCCACGTGGCCGTAAAATTTTCCTGTTGGGCAACATTTCCTCGGAAGCTGCTGTGGCATTGAATCTCTCTCATATCCCCTTTATTTAACCGTTCTAAACAGCTTGCGTCTCCTTCGTCCTCCTCGCATTAGCACCAAAAACCCTCTGTGCCGCCATGTCTTCTTCCTCTTCCTCCGAGTTTTCCTATGGGTCCGACTCCTCCCGCGAGACGCCGCCGGAAATTCGTGCCCCGGAAGACTGGGACGAGGAGAGCCATGCCTCCTCCATTTGGTCTGAGGACGACAAGTCCTTGACCAGCGGGGATGAAGATCTTCAGTTCCTCGCCGATGGGGAACTGGAGCCAAAAAGCGAGGACGACCAGTTCTCCTGGGATGGCTGCCCCACCTCTGAAGAAGAGGGAGAAGAAGACGACGACGACGACGACTCCCTCGAGGGCTACCCGCCGGCGAAGCGCCTCCGCATGTGGTGGGACGACGACGAGCAGCGACGACGAAGACGGGGATGAAGCCCCCGTGGAGGGCTACGGGAGTAGCGACGAGGAGCCCATCGGCGGTAGTGCCGATGAGAGTTCTGAGG
Source organism: Lolium rigidum (assembly GCF_022539505.1). NCBI lineage: Eukaryota > Viridiplantae > Streptophyta > Magnoliopsida > Poales > Poaceae > Lolium > Lolium rigidum. The sequence goes on from NC_061509.1 coordinate 278,441,084, forward strand.
ATGACGATGAGGGCAGTGATGGCCCGTAGATTAGGATCTAATAGTATAGGCCTAGCAGTAGTAGATTGGTCAATAGACCCTTCTTTTGTTCTTCCCTCCTTGAGCAATCGGCTCCCCATTGTAAGAAATCCCAATACTAATGAAGAATTCCCTTAGCTTGATTTCGCCGATTTCTTTCATGCTGAGTTTGTCGACTCGTTGGCCTAATCCATGCTTAGTGACTGATGGTAACGCATCGGTTTCATGATAATCTGCGAGACAGGCCAATTTAGCCATCCCTCCAAGCTAGGCTGGCTTCGCCGATGACGATGACACGGCCGATCTTAGTAAGGCTGGCGACTTGATCTTTGAGCAGGCAACTTTAAAAGAGCCCTGGAACCGCCTTGGATGCTCAAACTGATGACTCTGTAACAGAACACCGCTCTTCAAACCAGTTGTGTCGCAGGGCTAGCCGATTCCAACCAACTCGGCTCCCCAGAGGCTGCCCCCCGAGCCTTAATGAAGGCGAATCAGCCACATGTGCCGACATTAGCCTTAACTCATGACATAGCCCCAAGCAGAGAACCTTCAAGGTGAGCTGCCCCCCCGAGTTTCTTCAGTTCTTGCCGGCTAGATCGGCTCCTTTCCTTTGGTGGATCTAATGTAATCCATCCTTGACCTGATCTGCACGCCCAGGCTGCTCTTGGCCTTTGCCCTTGAAGAGAGGATCCGAGCTCTTAAACTACTCCATTGAGGAGTTCTTCCGTTAAAATCCCCCTTCGTGCTCCATTGACCCTCTGATCGTAACAGTCATTCTTCTTGAGTCGATGGCTGCTGCATCGGTTGTGCTCGAAAATTTTCGAATTCTCATAATTTTTTTTTTACGGCCGACTAGCGCATCGGCCCCCATATTCTGATACCCATCACCAAAGGATGAGACGCTTCCGTTGCATATCCTCGTGTTTTATCCACCTGGGTGCCCCCCCCCCCGAGCCGATTCTGTCAAGAGAATTGATGATATCGGCTTTGTTGGATAACATGTCGAACCCAGGCAGAATGGATGGTGAGGATAATTTTGGCCGATTGCTGGAATCGGCCTCCATGTTGCTTGTTCGATGAAAGGTTTTGTAATGTCCCTTCATAAATTTTTGGGGCCGATCACAAGGATCAGCCTCGCCATGTTTGCTCATTGACGTGTTCTTGCTACTCGTTCAGGCCAGTAGATAAGACCAGCCCAATCTCTGACTTTATCATGTTGGTGCGCTTGCTGTCGTCCACCTTGGATGTATTGTGTAACCGTGGAGCACTGAGCTTCGTCGGAAGAACGAGCACCATGTTTGTGCCAGCCGATGTTTCATCATCGGCTTTCCTTTGCTTGGGGCGCCACTCCATTTTTCGTGGACGACCCTCCTCATCCAGGGTTCGCTGAACCTTCGCAGCCAGATCAGGCCTTGCCTTCCTCAATGTATGCAAGTATAACCTCTCGGCTTCTTCCGGGCCGCGCAATCGTTGAACCCTGCGTTTCGGGAACGGGCTGAGTCCATCGGGGCACCACCTTGGCCGGTGATACCTGTCTTCTTCTTCCTCCCCTCGTCTTCCGAATCTTCGAGATCTTTCAACCGAGGGACTCAGCTCGTTTACTCGTGGCGGGAGAGGTCCTAAGCGCTCGAACACGGACACGTTGGCTGCCTCCTTCTTCTTCCGGTTGCATTCGGGCAATTGCCGATTGTTGGCAATCGGCTCATTCCCGAATCCCAGCGAGTGCTCGAAGAAGGGACAATCCCAGTGCCTGCCCTCGTCGTCTTGCTCCCTTGCCTTTTCCTTGGCACAACGCTCGTGCTCCTCCTCATCGCGATTCTGCCGACGATGTCTTCTGGTTTCTCTAGCCAGACGATTTCTTTCATCATCATCGCTGGACCGTCGGCGTTGGTCGTACTGACTCACATACTTGTTGAGGAGGTGATCAGAGAGAGGTCGCTGATATCTTATGTTCTTCACTTCTCCCTCCGTTACGTAGCGCTTGCCGTCTTGGCGGAGCCGATCGCGTGGAGCGGCTTCCTCTGTTTCTTTGCTATGAGAGCAGCTGCCCTCATCTCCATCCTTGCCGGCGTGGTGTCCAAGATCTACCATGTTGATATTGCACGGGAAACCCGGCTGGCACCCGCATGGCAAGCATACTCCACCATGTTTACGGCGGGGAAGGGGTGTGTGTCGACCTTCATGGCGTATTGGTTGAAAATCAACCGTCCGTTTTCTATCGCCATTTGGATCTGCTGCCGCCACACCCTGCAGTCGTTGGTGGTGTGGGAGAACGTGTTATGCCATTTGCAGTATGGCCTTCCGTTCAGCTCTTGCACCGTGGGGAACTTGTGGCCTTCGGGTACCTTTATATGCCTCTCCGCGAGTAAGAGGTCAAAAATCTGCTCCGTCTTAGTCACGTCGAAGTCGAATCCTTTTGGAGGGCCTTGTGGCTTCACCCATTTGCAGGTCACGGGGCCTGTCGCTCGAGTCCATTCAGCCACTGCTACCTCCTGATCTCCCATGGCACCTTCATCTTCGTCTGCCTCAACCACGGTCACCACCCGCTTGAATTTGTCCTGGTAAACATCTGGGTGGCGCTGTTCATATGCTTGTCGGCTTCGCACCATGTGCGCTAACGAAGGGTAGTCCGCTTGGGAAGCCACGTCCTTGATTGATGATGAGAGACCCACCACCGCCAACTCGACTCGCTTCTTTTTCACTTATACGAGCCGAAAAGCATCGGTTCCTAATGGTCCTGAAGCGCTGGACGTATTCTGCCACTGTCTCCCCGCGCTTCTGTCGTACTTGCGCTAGATCGGCAAAACCAACATCGGAAGCCTCTGAGTGATACTGTTCATGGAACTGCTCTTCCAACTGCTTCCAAGTTTGGATGGAGTTCGGTGGTAACGACGTGTACCACCCGAAAGCCGATCCTGTGAGGGACTGTGAGAAGAACCTCACGCGCAACTCATCTGACGCTGAGATCGTGCCCAGCTGTGCCAAATATCGGCTCACATGCTCGATGGAGCTGGACCCATCTGATCCACTAAACTTTGTGAAGTCCGGGAGCCGATATTTGGGTGGCAGCGGGATCAGTTCGTAGCTGTTGGGGTATGGCTTGGTGTAGCCGAACGCCTTCCTTTTCGGCATCATACCGAACTGATCTTTCAGAATTGTACAAATCTGATCCGCTGTGATGGCTGAAGGTGTCGAACCCTGAAGATTCGCCGGGGTGGCATACTTAACCAGCCATGCTTGCTTTTCCGGTTCTAAGCCAACTGCAGGAGCCGGGCTTTGGAGGTTCGTCGGGGTGGCGTACTTAGCCAGCCACGATTGCTTCTCGGGATCGGCTCCCGACGTTCCTCCTGCCGTTCCGAGAGGCCGCTGATATTGCAGCCTCGGTTCGAGAGTGCCCGAGCGTTGCGGTCCGGTACGTATGCGCACGTGTATCCGTGCGGGATCTCCTTAGGTGGCTCGGGTAGGAATTGGTAGTCACTAGGATCACCACCAACCTTGTAGACGACGTATGCCGATGAGTTCGGCAGTTCCGGTGCTGCCCATGCGAACGGCCGGGGCCGGAGCGGCATCTCTCCCTTGAAAGTCCCCGGAGCTGGTCCCGATGGAGAATACCGGTGGCTCATAATTTCCTGGACGACGCGCGAGCGACACGCTCCAAAGTGTTCACCGAGGCTCTCGGAGTGGCGGTGCAGCGAATGAGCCACCATGTAGTTGATCTCCTCGCCGCGCCGACCTGGTGCGTTCTTCCGACGGGGCGGACAGGTCCACTCCATCGAGCGCGCCTTCGGGTGTGAAACCCTTCCACCCGACGCCATGGGAGCGGGTTCGGTGGAAGGAGCCGATGAGTTCGGCTTCGAGGGTTGCCTTGATCTCGTCATGCTTCTTCTTGAGCTCATCAGGCAGATCCTCGTACGTGACCGGAGTGTCTTCCGCCATCTCGGATGTAGATGGCGATGTCGTGGATGTCGTCGACGGTCCCACCGGGCGTGCCAGAATGTGTTGACGTCGAAACCCCCGGCGGGCAGAGACGGTCAACACGGTAGAGCCGGGAACAACTAGGGCCGTGGCTGGCCCCGGTCCCTCGGAGCGACGGCCCGCAAAGCCTCCCGGTCGCACGCGCCGATGTTTATCACAAGGGCGTGCCACCTGACCTATACCCGGTCGGGAAGGTGTGGATGATGCCTCGTTTAGTTTCCTGCAGGGCACACACGTAAACATTAAATACGAGCCTCGATCGGCTCTCGGGTTATCCCGTGAATCGGCTCAAAGAGCCGATCCACCCATGATTCGGACGAGGTGTCCGAATATATGGTGGTCCCGCTTGATCAAGGTAAAGCTAATGAGATCTACGACGATTTAGGGTTTTCACCGCATAATCGGATCATCCTACTCAGGATTGGGCCTCGCGCTCGCGCACGGTGACCATAAGCCGATCCTAGACAGGGCCTAAAAACCAACACGAGGTTGATCCCCGGAACATCCGTTCTAGGACTAGCAAACGCCACCCTACACGCCGCTGGATCCTCCGACCCCTTGTAAGGCCTAACTATTGCGGATGTTAAACTAATCCTTGATGAACAAGGAGCAACCGTAACGGATCAGATCTACTAAACTATGATCAAGCGGAGTGCCGCCCCTACACCTAAGATAGGTGTAAGGGCGGCTAGACATGCAAGGGTTGCACTACGAAAGCATGTAATATGAAGAACAATGCTAACCCTAACATGTCTAAGATAACTACGTTGCTCGCCATCAAAAAGGCTTCGAGTACGAGCAACGCATGAACAACGTAGGCAGGCTTGTGCTGCCTAGATCGCAAGATGCGATCTAGGCAGCATGATGCTTACCGGTAGAAACCCTCGAGACGAAGGAGTTGGCGATGCGCCGAGATTTGTTTGTGGTTGAACGTTGGTTGTTGTTTATTCCATAAACCCTAGATACATATTTATAGTCCAAGCGGACTTTCTAATGTGGGCGTGCACCAAACCGTGCACGAGTAAGATTCTAACTCTAAACTAAGATGCGATCTAATATGTTACAGATACACGGGCAATTAAGCCCAACTTGGTATAAAAGGCCGATTCACGTATTACTTCTATATATATATATATTCTTCACGTCCATCTTGATCGCGGCCCACCTCTGACTCGGTCAAATTCTGGTGATAACAGAGTCATGTACCGGGGGTCACGGGGCATCGAAATCCTCCCGGGACCCGAAACATGGACTATAGCCCACGAAAACGGCCAGAAATGCTCGAGATCACGAGTTTTGACGATGCCGCCAGAGTCGTGTACCGTGGGTCACGGGGCATCGAAATCCTCGTGGGGACCGAAAACGTGGACTATAGCCCACGAAAATAGCCAGAAATGCTCGAAATCACGAGTTTTGACGATGCCGCTAGAGTCGTGTACCGTGGGTCACGGGGCATCGAAATCCTCCCGAGACCCGAAAACGTGGACTATAGCGCACGAAAACAGCAAAAAATGCTCGAAATCACGAATTTTTGATGATGCCGCTAGAGTCGTGTACCGGGGGCTCACGGGGCATCAAAATCCTCCCGGGACCCGAAAACGTGGACTATAGCCCACGAAAACGGCCAGAAATGCTCGAAATCACGAGTTTTGACGATGCCGCTAGAGTCGTGTATCGTGGGTCACGGGGCATCGAAATCCTCCCGGGACCAGAAAACATGGACTATAGCCCACGAAAACAGCCAGAAATGTTCGAAATCGCGAGTTTTGACGATGCCGCCAGAGTCGTGTACCGTGGGTCACGGGGCATCGAAATCCTCCTGGGACCCGAAACCGTGGACTATAGCCCACGAAAACGGCCAGAAATGCTCGAAATCACGAGTTTTGACGATGCCGCTAGAGTCATGTACCGGGGGTCACGGGGCATCGAAATCCTCCCGGGACCCGAAAACCGTGGACTATAGCCCATGAAAACGGCCAGAAATGCGCGAAATCGCGAGTTTCGACGATGCCGCCAGAGTCGTGTACCGGGGGTCACGGGGCATCGAAATCCTCCCGGGACCCGAAACCGTGGACTATAACCCACGAAAACGGCCAGAAATGCTCGAAATCACGAGTTTTGACAATGTCGCTAGAGTCGTGTACCAGGGGTCACGGGGAATCAAAATCCTCCCGGGACCAGAAAACATAGACTATAGCCCACGAAAACAGCCAGAAATGCTCGAAATCGCGAGTTTTGACGATGCCCGCTAGAGTCATGTACCGGGGGTCACGGGGAATCAAAATCCTCCCGGGACTAGAAAACATGGAATATAGCCCACGAAAACAGCCAGAAATGCTCGAAATAGCGAGTTTTGACGATGCCGCCAGAGTCGTGTACCGTGGGTCACGGGGCATCGAAATCCTCCTGGGACTCGAAACCGTGGACTATAGCCCACGAAAACGGCCAGAAATGCTTGAAATCACGAGTTTTGACGATGCCGCTAGAGTCATGTACCGGGGGTCACGGGGCATCGAAATCTTCCCAGGAACCGAAAACATGGACTATAGCCCACGAAAACGGCCAGAAATGCTCGAGATCACGAGTTTTGACGATGCCGCTAGAGTCATGTACCGGGGGGTCACGGGGCATCGAAATCCTCCTGGGACCCGAAATCGTGGACTATAGCCCACGAAAACGGCCAAAAATGCTTGAAATCACGAGTTTTGATGATGCCGCTAGAGTCGTGTACCAGGGGTCACAGGGCATTGAAATCCTCCCGTGACCTGAAAACCGTGGACCACGAAAACGGCCAGAAATGCGCGAAATTGCGAGTTTCGACGATGCCGCCAGAGTCGTGTACCGGGGGTCACGGGGCATCGAAATCCTTCCGGGACCCGAAAATCGTGGACTATAGCCCACGAAAACGGCCAGAAATGCTCGAAATCACGAGTTTTGACGATGCCGCTAGAGTCATGTACCGGGGGTCACGGGGCATCAAAATCCTCCCGGGAACCGAAAACATGGACTATAGCCCACGAAAACAGCAAGAAATGCTCGCAATCACGAGTTTTGATGATGCCGCTAGAGTCATGTACCGAGGGTCACGGGGCATCAAAAATCCTCCCGGGAACCGAAAACATGGACTATAGCCCACGAAAACAGCAATAAATGCTCGAAATCACGAGTTTTGATGATGCCGCTAGAGTCGTGTACCGGGGGTCACGGGGCATCAAAATCCTCCCGGGACCCGAAAACGTGGACTATAGCCCACGAAAACAGCCAGAAATGCTCGCAATCACGTTTTTGACGATGCCGCCAGAGTCGTGTACCGGGGGTCACGGGGCATCGAAATCCTCCCGGGACCCGAAACCGTGGACTCCGACGAAAACGGCCAGAAATGCTTGAAATCACGAGTTTTGACGATGCCGCTAGAGTCGTGTACCGGGGGTCACGGGGCATCAAAATCCTCGTGGGGACCGAAAACGTGGACTATAGCCCACGAAAATAGCCAGAAATGCTCGAAATCACGAGTTTTGACGATGCCGCTAGAGTCGTGTACCGTGGGACACGGGGCATCGAAATCCTCCCGAGACCCGAAAACGTGGACCATAGCCCACGAAAACGGCCATAAATGCTTCATATCACGAGTTTTAATGATGCCGCTAGAGTCGTGTACCGGGGGTCACAGGGCATCGAAATCATCCCGGGACTCGAAAATCGTGGACTATAGCCCACGAAAACGGCCAGAAATGCTCGAAATCACGAGTTTTGACGATGCCGCTAGAGTCGTGTACCAGGGGCCACGGGGCATCGAAATCCTCGTGGGAACCGAAACGTGGACTATAGCCCACGAAAACGGCTAGAAATACTCGAAATCACGAGTTTTGACGATGACGGTAGAGTCGTGTACCGTGGGGGCAACGAAATCCTCCCGGGACCCGAAAACGTGGACCATAGCCCACGAAAACAGCCATAAATGCTTGAAATCACGAGTTTTAATGATGCCGCTAGAGTCGTGTACCGGGGGTCATAGGGCATCGAAATCATCCCGAGACCCGAAAGTCGTGGACTATAGCCCACGAAAACGGCCAGAAATGCTCGAAATCACGAGTTTTGACAATGCCGCTAGAGTCGTGTACCTTCCTGGGCGCGGCGTTCCTAGCGGCGGATGGTGTGGCGGCGCGGGCGGCGAGTTGACGCGCGGTAGCCAGATCCAGCCGCCGCCGCTGCTGCTCCGCCCCCTCGCGCTCGCAGTCCCGCCTGGACCACTCTAGTGCGGCGTCCTCGGGGAGGCTGTTGACGGCGGGCACCAGGTCCTTCAGCGACCTGGCGATCGCCTCCGCCACCGCGGCATCCTCCGCGCGCTTCGCCTCCTCCTCGGCGAGTTGGTTTGCGGCGGCCTCCTTCTTCGACGACTTCCTCTTCTGCCCGCTCTGCGTAGAGAAAGGCTGGTCGCGGATGACGAGGGTGCCACTGCTGCTCCCTCTGGTCGGCGGTGGCGACGCCGGTTCCTTCTTGACGGTCGAAGGAGACGCCCACTCCTGCTTGACCCTGGCCGGCGTCGACCCGCCGTACCTGGACGCCGATCGCAAGCCAAACGAGGAGGAGGATGGCGCCATCCTCCTCGGCAACCAGAAGCTACCGTGCCGGCGCGACACGGTAGTCGCCACCGGCGGCGGCATCCCCAGGACGGGGGAGTTTCCGTCCTCGATGTGCGCGAGCACATTCTCGAGGGTGCGGCCAGGCGCGCTCCACCATCGGCGTCGGCCGGTGGTGTTGTTCCTTGCCGGAGGAGGAGGAGGGCCGTCGTACGCCGCGAGTTCGCGTTCATACCTGCGCCGGAAGAACGCGATCCACGATTCGTGGTTGTCGGGGAAGAAACGCGGATCCGCGCGCTGCTCGTCACTGAGAGTGACGAGCACCTCGTCGATCGCCGCTTCGAGTAAGGCCCCACCCGTTGGCGGCGGCGGGATCGGCACGCCGCCTGCGCTCAGCCTCCATCCCCCCGGTGCGCGGAAGTCCGGCACCGTCGTTCGCCATTGCTCGTTCGAGTTCGGGGATGATTTGGTGGAAGGCGAGCGAGGTGAATGCGGGGCAGACGCGGTAGTTCGGCGATAAATAGAGGTAGGCGCGCGTGAAATCGAGGCGACGGCATTAACTCGCCGCGTGGAAGCTACGCGGCCGGCGAATACTGACCGGCGGCAGGCTTTTACAGCGCGCGGAAGACGATGCGATGAGGACGACGATCGGTGTCTCTCGCCGATAAGTTGGGGCCACCAGACGCGCGGGAAGTTTCCGCGACGTTTCGCACGCTTTCGTTTTGTCCGGAGTCCCGAGCGCTCCCCGGGGGCCGGGGATGGCGTGGGATCGCTGACTGAATTTAGGCCCAAATCTGGACAAAATCGAGGAACCGGGGGCGCGACTAGGCCGAATTTCGCCGTTCGGAAAAAAAACGTCGTGGTCGGGGGAGTGGGATGCTCTTACACGGCACACGACACGGGCAGCACGCAGTCTTTTTCTGAAAACACCCTGGAACCTCACGAAACTTACATGGCACACGGCACGGCAGGTCGGCAGCACACATTGTTTTTCTGAAAACACCCCCGAAACCTCACGAAACTTACGCCCTTATCAAACTGTTATGCGGCATTCCTTCCTAGTATATATTAGCGAAAAACCCAATCTACCAGGTACCCACGCGCAAAAAAAGAAGAAGTCTCCCGTCTGCTGCTCACCACGTTTCGCCCACCACCCACCCACCTCTAGGGTTTCCCCAATGGCGGCGGCGGTGGCGACCACCTCCAGGCGCGGCCCCGGCGGCGGCGGCCGGCCGATGGACGACGAGAACCTGACCTTCGAGACCTCGGCGGGTGTCGAGGTCGTGGGCAGCTTCGACGCCATGGGCATCCGCGACGAGCTGCTCCGCGGCATCTACGGCTACGGCTTCGAGAAGCCCTCGGCTATCCAGCAGCGCGCTGTGCTCCCCATCATCACCGGCCGCGACGTCATCGCCCAGGCCCAGTCCGGCACCGGCAAGACCTCCATGATCTCCCTCTCCGTCTGCCAGATCGTAGACACCTCCGTCCGCGAGTACGTCTCCTCTCCGCCAAATCCTCCTCATTATTAGCTTGACTCGATGGAGGAATCAGTCATGTTAGGTGGACGTTGTTTGGCCAAAAACATATGTTCTAGGGTTGGTTTACTTATTTATTATTATGCGGAAAATGTAGGCAAGTCTGGTGTTCTAGATTTGTGGCAGCATGTCAGATTTTGACTTAGATTTCTGTTAAAACAATCAATGGTTTCATCTGCTGTTAGAATGATTCCAAATCATTCAATACCCCTCCAACACATTGGCACTGTATAATGCACATGGAACACTTGCTCCAGAATCACAAAGCTCAATGGGTATAATGTTGATTTTGTAGGGTGCAGGCGTTGATACTGTCGCCTACTAGAGAGCTTGCCACGCAAACAGAGAGAGTGATGCAGGCTGTTGGCCAATTCATGAGCGTGGATGTGCACGCTTGTGTCGGTGGCAAAAGTATTGGTGAGGATATCAGGAAGCTTGAGGCTGGAGTGCAGGTTGTGTCTGGAACCCCGGGCAGAGTCTGTGATATGATCAAGAGAAGGACTCTGCGCACAAGGGCCATCAAGATACTAATTCTGGTTAGTGTAACTCTTGTCATATTGCATTTGTTTTTTTGCATTTGCTCAAGTTCTACGAGCCTTAACATGCTTTTGTAATAGGACGAAGCCGATGAGATGTTGAGCAGAGGTTTTAAGGACCAGATATATGATGTCTACAGATATCTTCCCCCAGAACTTCAGGTTGGTCTTTGAATTCCTCTACTGCTATCTTGTCTAGCCTTTTAGTCTCTTGTGTCAGCATGCTGATACTTTTTAATACCGAATTCAAGTTGTCACCTCACTGTATTTGTTACTCTTTTGCCTTTCCGACTGGACTGTTTAGTTGTGATATACACCAAGACCGTGTCTTGCACCTCTTTTGCTATAATCATCTTGCCGGTCGCTAGTCATGCTTAGTCAGATTTGTGTGTTACTCATTTGTTTCCTATTGTTTTTCATCTTTTTTTCTGCATGTTACTAAATTACATTTGTGTCATTTCTGAAGTAGTGAACTGATAGTGGTGGAGTTAAACGTAAACATGAGCACTGAATCTTTAGTTGATGACTAGAAATAATGGCATCTCCATGTCAGAGATCCCTTATACTTTTCTAATTGTTGAACCATATGCAGGTTGTATTGATCTCTGCAACTCTGCCTCATGACATATTGGAGATTACTAGCAAGTTCATGACTGATCCAGTCAGGATCCTTGTGAAGCGTGATGAGTTGACCCTAGAGGTAAATACCACCACTTGTTTTGCTTGATTATATTTTATCTTATTTGGCACTTACATTTTTCATGTCATGTCTGTAGGGAATCAAACAATTCTTTGTTGCTGTTGAGAAGGAGGAATGGAAGTTTGATACCCTGTGTGATCTTTATGATACATTGACCATCACCCAAGCTGTCATTTTCTGCAATACTAAGAGAAAGGTAATGTGTAGCTCGGTTGAATTATTCATATTATTCACAGGCCTTTGGCAATAAATTGCTGTTACTATAATCTCTACACCCCAGTTACCATTTGTCTCCACCAGTTTCTTGTTTATCCTTATGGATATGTCATATCCTTTTCTTGCCTATTTTTTCTGCATCTGGGATTTATTCCTTTTCTCCTGTTCCTTGTTGACTAATTGGTTTTATCAGTTTAACGTTTTGGATTTGTTATTGGTTACTCCATTAGATTAGAGCAATTTGCTTTTTGACCAAACTGTGTGCAGTCTTGTCCAGCTTTTCTTTTCTTTTCTGAAGGTTATGCAGCTTTTTCAACTATACTATATGTTTAATTGACATATTTGACGGATAACCACTTGCTAAAGTGATACTTGTCTTGTGTCAAAACATTTATTAGTTCAAGTAGGGCAATCCCCACAATCGGCACCTCGCAAGAAGACATTTTATTTTTTGATATTTTGGATTGGCTTTTGTAGTTACCCTACTTACTGTAGCAATGTGCTTCCTTTGACTAAAGTGGTCCACCTTTTCAGAAGGCTGTCCAGGTAACAATTGATGTTTTACCATATGCTAATGTGATAATATTCTCTTGTCCAGGTGGATTGGCTTACTGAAAGAATGCGCACCAACAACTTCACTGTATCAGCCATGCATGGTGACATGCCTCAAAAGGAAAGAGATGCCATTATGAGTGAGTTCAGGGGTGGTTCCACCCGTGTTCTAATCACGACAGATGTTTGGGCTCGAGGGCTGGATGTCCAGCAGGCAAGTCTTGTTGCTAGTTTTAGTAGTGTTCATTTGCTACTAGCGTCAAATACATGCTTGCATGATGCTCCTCTTGATTACTGGCTGCATTTGTTTTCATTTGTCTAGTTTTTTTAGCTTTCATTTGTTCATATCTTTAAGGATGTATTTGTATGATTACTGACTACATTTATTTTCATTTTTCCAGGTCTCTCTTGTCATTAATTATGATCTCCCGAATAATCGTGAGCTCTACATCCATCGCATCGGCCGCTCTGGGCGTTTCGGACGCAAGGTAAAGTTACACATTCCTGCTGCAAAACTTAGACACCCCTTTTATAGCACTGCTTCTCCTCTACTTTTGACTTAGTTCAGAACTAGAGAACTGTTTTAGTTTATGCGCCGCTCAAAAAAATCATACCAATAATTAGAAATATTCAGCAATACTGTGTGAATAATAAGGATTGTTTATGTAGATTCAATTATGTAGGACATTTTTGTATAAACTTTATAGGAAGTGGACATGCAAGACATGAGTAATCTGAACTGAAAGTTTTGTCCTTTTACCCAAAGACTTATCCTAGTATAAATTATGGTCTGGTGCAAATGTTTTTGTCTTCCACATCATTCTTGCTTGACATGTATGCCGATTGCAGGGTGTTGCGATTAACTTTGTGCGCAAGGACGACATCCGTATCCTGAGAGACATCGAGCAGTACTACAGCACACAGATTGATGAGATGCCGATGAACGTCGCTGATCTGATCTGATCGGTGCTGGTGTTGCTGTTTTGTGTCTGATGATGAGGCCGATGGTAAACTCAACTTGAACTGTTGGAGTGATCTATCCCTCTGTGCGTGTGGTTTGGGTTGGAAGTGTTTGGGCTTTTGACTATCTCCGCTGTAACTTGAGCGTAGTGGGTTTGGTTGCTTTGGGCGGTGAACGAGATTGAAGTGTACATATTCTTTCCAGGACCAGATCTCATGTAAAACACTGTTGTTGCTCGTTTTTGCTTTGGACAACATCACAATTTGTTTTTTTTTTGTTTTTTCGATTTGGTAGTAGATTTTGGCGAGCTACATGGTCTGCTTTACTTTTCAGTCTTTCTGATTTTAATTCATGGCCTGAACACATGTCAGTAGGAAAAACAACAGGGAATGGTTTTGATTTGAGTCAGATTGTGGCTATATGTCTTCATCTTGAGGTTGGTACGTTTTGGATTTCAGTGGCTTTGTGCAGCTGGGTGTAATGAAGCATCCTTTATCAAAAAAAAGTCTTCATCTTATGTTCAAGAGACTATCTTGTAGTATGCTCTTAACTTTTTCTGTAAACAAATGAAAAAGCCTTCATGCCTGGGATGTTTGGATCAGTTGGAAAAAACATCATGATATAAATAAATGTATTTTCTCCCTCCAGAAAATAAGTGACTTGAATTTGTTAGAACTTACACGCTTAAAACGCATCTGGGTATACGAGAATAGAGGAAATATTAGGTTGATACTAGCAGTGTGCATGGTCGTGGTGCTCAACTACTGGCCGACGTGCACGCCCGACTGACAGACCAGTATAAGATGACATAATTCAAGGAAGACCAATGAGCTGTGCTACAAAATCAATTTTGAAAGCTGTTTCTTTTTTCATTAAGCAAGCTGGACTCGTTCTACTCGAGTAGTAGTACTTTTTGTTTTGTAGTATATGCTGCACTGGTCGGTGCATTTAACATGTATGCACAACTCCTCCCTTCCATTCGGCCAAAGAGAATTTTTTTTCATTTCGTTTCCCAGAATAACACGTACTGTACTACTAGTATTGAAAACACACCACTTGAATAGTTCCGTCTACGCAACCCTCGACTATCTGCTGTATCGACCGATCACATCCATGGCGGAGGATGCGCCGGCGGCGAAGCGGCTGGCCCGCGCGGGGTCCTTCTCGGGCGTGTGGTGGAAGCTGGGCGACGCCGCCGTGGACCCGTCCGTGGCGGAGCGCCGGCTGCGGTCCATCGCCGACGAGGAGGCCGACCTCAGGGCCCGCATCGCCGCGCGCCAGGCCGGTGCCCGCGGGGTCCGGCGCAGGATCGCCTTCGCCTCCATCGCCGTCGAGGTTCTTCTTTTGACTTTGAGACAAGTGTCTCCTAGCAGCTAGCTTCTTCTTTCAGTCTTGACAGTCGATCTCCACGCCACGCACGCATGAGCTGTTGTGATCGATCTGATCTGATCTCATCACCTCCTCGATCTTGCCAGGCTCTAGCCTTCGTCCACGCCTACTGGACAGCGAGGCGGCGGCGCCATACCGTTGGGTGGAGCAAGAAGCTCCTCCTCCTGCTGCTGCCTCCTCTGCTCGCCATACCCGCCTCCGCCGCCATTGTCTTGGCCGCATTCGCCAAGTTCCACAAGATATGTAAGCAAATTCGCTAAGCGAGCGTCCCTCCGTCCGGTTTGCTAGCTTGCTCCGCCGGAAAGAACGTTGATCAAGAACGTTGTTGGATCAAACAAATCATGTTCAAAACCCTTTCGAAAATGCATGCATGCACTAGATCGACCAGTCAATATGGTTTATACCTACTAATTAATAAATTCTGCATATATATATATATATATCGTGAGTGCAGTCGACGGGAGGGACCAGCGGAGGCTGACGACGCTGGTGGCGGAGCGCAAGGCCAAGATCGGCCAGTTCAGGGGCAGCCACCACAACATGCAGAAGCTCCTCGAGGTCCCTTAATTTCTGCCTGCCTGCCTCAGTGCCTCTCCCTCTTCTCTGCACGCTGGCTGTAAATTCTCTAAGTGAAAAAATAAAAGAGAAGAAGCAATGTGTGCACATTGCAAGTTCTGAATGAATCCTAATTAGTTGGTTTGATGCATGCAGAAGTACGATCCAGACGCCGCCGCCGCTGAAGCCGATGCCGGTTCTGACCAGCCGTTTACCGCCGCAGTGTCCAGGATCAAACGGAGCCACTCGCGGCTGAGCATCTACAAGGTACATATATATTATGTGTAGCTAGCAGCTACGACTCCATCATTTCTCAAGCGTTGAGAATTGATATGAGCCAGCAGATACACAAATTAAGTTAATTATGACGATGCTCCATGCATGGATGCAGAAGCCTGATCATCCGGTCGTCGCTGCTGAGACCGCTAGTGCTGATCTACCGCCTGCTGCCGCCGCCGTCGCCGCTTCCACGAGGATCAAGCGGAGCCACTCACGGCTGACCTTCCACATCGGCGACGAGTGAACCATCGCACGCACGCCGATGTGTGGATGATCATGGCGAATAGGACGTCGACGCTTGCTTGTTTCTCACCATCCATCGTCTAATTGTTGCTCGGCATGCCGCAAATTACTACCAGCAGTGGAAAAGGGAAATCATGTACTCCCTCCGTCCATAAATAGATGTCTTATATTTGTCTAAATTTAGATGAATCTATACACTAAATAGTGTCTGTATACATCCAAAATTTGATAAATCTAAGACATCTATTTATGAACAGAGGTAGTACAAATATACTTTGTAACATAAGGTTGCATATGGAGTTGGGACACTTTTATGATTCCATTCAGATTGTACATTCTTGAGATATCCTGGAATGCACAGGCTCGCGCCTACAGCAATACTAGTGCAGTACTAGAGATATATTTGGTCTCTGCCTTTCCCGTTGCCGAGGTACAGTTTTAAGACTAGAGATATGGAATTCATGTTGAGAAATAAAGTTAATTGTACAGAAATACATGGGAAATTTTTTTTTTATCGGTCCATCACCTACCGCAGCTGGTTTACAGGAGGAGTTCGATAGAAGTTACACGGCGGGAATCTCAAAGCAACTATGTTTCCTAGACGCCACACGAATCTGAAAGTATGAATCATGTATCGATGGAAAAACACTGGTAGTAAGATAGCGGCCTTTGCCAATTTTGTTTGTAAGCACGCGTCTGTATATATTATATTTCACAAATAATACTAATACCGATGCTACTATACCGAGTACCGTAGTAGTACCATCAACCCATCATCTTGCATTAGAGCATCTCTAACAGAGCCCGTATTTGTCGGAACCGAATAAACGGAGTTCAGTCTCCCGAAAAACGAATTGAGAGCGCATTTGGGCACGGCGTAGAACAGAAACTGTAAACCCAAACCGAACTCGCGAAAATCAAACGTCGCGGGAATTCGATTTTCGTGATTGCAGTCGATTTCATCCGATCAAGCTTAATTCGTTCATAATTCACAATAATAGTGGCAAAATACAACCGCATTGGACCTAAATTACGTACTACGGACATAATTAGACTAGAAATTAAGGTTCCCGGAGACTATAATGTCACCGGGCGTCAGTGGAGGGTTTATGGTCGCCAGCGGTTGCTAGGCAACGACGAGGGCCGCCAGCTCGATGGCCGCTGCACCGGAGGCGCTCCCGCAGAGGCGGTCCGTCTGCGTCGTCGTCATCGCCGCTCGGGGGCAACGGCGACAGCGGCGGGCTGCACGCGCCGGCAGCGGGGCGCCTCCGCTTCCCCAGCCGCAGCTGCAGCCGCAGCCGCCTTCGCGCGCGCTTCAAGGCGGCGCGCTATTAGGTCCGGCCACTTGCGGCCAGCCCGCTTCCATGCGGCGTTGGAGCGCGACCACCTGCCGCGCTCCGTCTCCGCCCGTACGCCCGGCGGACGGCGACTTGCCCTTCCGGCGCCGGATCGGCCGCCGCCCCTACCCACGCGTCTCAAACGCGTCATTTCAGACGGCGGGGTGGTGGCCGTAGCGGCGGAGCGGCGTCCGAGCTCCCGGAATTGCTCGTCGGAGCGGCGGCGGGAGAGGAGCGGCGGGAGGGGAGTAAGGTTTCCGAACCGAACTCCCCTCTGCGAACCCTTTTAATAGGGGCCGTGCGGTGATGCTCTTATACTATACTAATTGTTAGGCAAGTTTAGTTTTTATCCTGAAAGGTCGGCAGATGTGCAGTTGGCAGTACTGGACCTTTGTGGGCTGGCGTACCACTTCTCCACTATGCTATGCTATTCTATGTTGTGCTAGCTTGGATCGATGCATGTATGGGAGAGAACATCGGATCCCATTCTCAGGACGTGACCATTAACCACTTCATTTTCTTTTTCACCTGATCGTATCTGTAGCAAGCAGAAAAGAGGGGAAAATCACTCATCCACGCACATAGAGATAAGCGGCTTAACCTTTTCTACATATACACTGGTAGAAAAAGAGGCTTCCGTCCAGCCCCATTAGTCGCGAAAGTATAGGAACCGCGACTAATGGAGTCTTTAGTCGCGGTTCGCCTCCCGAACCGCGACTAAAGGTTTGGGCCCAGGGCGCTCGGTGGCCAGTTGGTGCACGTGAGGCGCTTTAGTCGCGGTTGGCCAGGCCAACCGCGACTAAAGGTTCCCGAGCCCCACCCCTACATATACCGTTCAGCCCACAGCACTTAGCCATTTGGTGCCACTTCTCTTCACAAACTTCACAAGGGGGTGTAGGTTTGCTTTTGGCTCCTCTTATGCACACAAAGTGTTTGATGAAATGCCCCAAGAGCATGAAACAAACATGATATGAAGTGTCGGAGCAACACTTGAGCTTCCTCGTTTATTTTTTCCTCCTCGATCGCGGTTAGCAACTTGAACCTTTCATATATATGTGTCATTGATAAAATATGCATGTGTGTAGTTCATTGTTTAATTTCTATTGTTTGTAGCTAGTTAGTTTAACAAATGCATGATGGTTAATTATATATTTTATATTATAATAATATAGATGAATCGGCAATGGATGTACGGTAACCGACTCTCCGGCGAGTTCACTACGGGTTTGAAAGATTTCCTCGTAGTGGCTAATGCGAACAAGCAGAAGGGTTTTGTTATGTGTCCATGTGTTGACTGTAAGAATCAGAAGGTTACTCTTCCTCAAGAGAAGTTCACATGCACCTGCTTCGGCACGGTTTCATGCCAAGCTATAATTGTTGGACCAAGCATGGAGAAAGAGGGGTTATAATGGAAGAAGATGAAGAAGGGGATGATTTCATCGATGAAACTATCTTGCTCATTTCGGTGATACTTTCATGGAGGATGCTGAAGGTGAAGGGGAAGGTGAAGTGGAAGGTGAAGAAGAGGCACGTGATGAGCCCGTTGATGATCTTGGTCGGACCATTGCTGATGCACGGAGACGCTGCGAAACTGAAAAGGAGAGGGAGAATTTGGATCGCATGTTAGAGGATCACGTAAAGTCGCTGTACCCCGGATGCGATAATGGTCTGAAAAAGATGGGCTGCACACTGGATTTGCTGAAATGGAAGGCACAGGCAGGTGTAGCTGACTCGGCATTTGAAAACTTGCTGAAAATGTTGAAGAATATGTTTCCAAAGAATAAAGAGTTGCCCGCCAGTACGTACGAAGCAAAGAAGGTTGTCTGCCCTCTAGGTTTAGAGGTTCTGAAGATACATGCATGCATCAACGACTGCATCTTCTACCGCGGTGAATACGAGAATTTGAATGAATGTCCGGTATGCACTCGCATTGCGTTACAAGATCGGAGGCGATGACCCCGGTGACGATGTTGAGGGCGAGAAACCCAGGAAGAGGGTTCCCGCCAAGGTGATGTGGTATGCTCCTATAATACCACGGTTGAAACGTCTGTTCAGGAACAAAGAGCATGCCAAGTTATTGCGATGGCACAAAGAGGACCGTAAGTCGGACGGGGAGTTGAGACACCCCGCAGATGGAACGCAATGGAGAAAGATCGACAGAGAGTTCAAAGATTTTGCAGCTGACGCAAGGAACATAAGATTTGGTCTAAGTACGGATGGCATGAATCCTTTTGGCGAGCGAGCTCCAGCCATAGCACCTGGCCCGTGACTCTATGCATCTACAACCTTCCTCCTTGGTTGTGCATGAAGCGGAAGTTTATTATGATGCCAGTGCTCATCCAAGGTCCGAAGCAACCCGGCAACGACATCGATGTGTACCTAAGGCCATTAGTTGATGAACTTTTACAGCTGTGGGGCAGACTCGGTGTCCGTGTGTGGGATGAGCACAAAGAAGAGGAATTTGACCTACGAGCGTTGCTTTTCGTAACCATCAACGATTGGCCTGCTCTTAGTAACCTTTCGGGACTGTCAAATAAGGGATACAATGCATGCATGCACTGCTTACATGAGACTGAAAGTGTACATTTGCCAAATTGTAAGAAGAACGTGTACCTTGGGCATCGTCGATTTCTTCCGAAAATTCATCCAGTAAGAAAGAAAGGCAAGCATTACAACGGCAAGGCAGATCACCGGCCGAAGCCTGCGGAACGCACTGGTGCCGAGGTATTTGATATGGTCAAGGATTTGAAAGTCATATTTGGAAAGGGTCCTGGCGGACAATCAGTTCCGAAGGGAGCTGACGGGCACGCAGCCATGTGGAAGAAGAAATCTATATTCTGGGAGCTAGAATATTGGAAAGTCCTAGATGTCCGCTCTGCAATCGACGTGATGCACGTTACGAAGAATATTTGCGTGAACCTCCTAAGCTTCTTGGGCGTGTATGGGAAGACAAATGATACAAAGGAAGCACAGCAGGACCAGCAACGTTTGAAAGACCCTAATGACCGGCATCCGGAATGGTTTCAAGGTCGTGCCAGCTACGCTCTCACCAAAGAAGAGAAGGTCATCTTTTTTGAATGCCTGAGCAGTATGAAGGTCCCGTCTGGATTCTCGTCCAATATAAAGGGAATAATAAACATGGCGGACAAAAAGTTCCAAAACCTGAAGTCTCACGACTGCCACGTGATTATGACGCAATTGCTTCCGATTGCTTTGAGGGGGCTCCTGCCGGAAAATGTTCGAGTAGCCATTGTGAAGCTATGTGCATTCCTCAATGCAATCTCTCAGAAGGTAATCAATCCAGAAGATCTACCACGGTTACAGAACGATGTGGTCCAATGTCTTGTCAGTTTCGAGTTGGTGTTCCCACCATCCTTCTTCAATATTATGACGCACCTCCTGGTTCACCTAGTCGAAGAGATTTCCATTCTCGGTCATGTATTTCTACACAATATGTTCCCCTTCGAGAGGTTCATGGGAGTATTAAAGAAATATGTTCGTAACCGTGCTAGGCCAGAAGGAAGCATCGCCAAGGGCTATGGAAATGAGGAGGTAATTGAGTTTTGTGTTGACTTTGTTCCCGACCTTAAGCTGATTGGTCTTCCTCGATCGCGGCACGAGGGGAGACTAAGTGGAAAAGGCACGATCGGAAGGAAATCAACGATATGTATGGACGGCCATTCTCTCGACTGAAGCACACCACACGGTTCCGACCAATTCCAGCTTGGTGGCTTCGTACTTTGAGAAACACAAGAATATTTTACGCTCGGACAACCCGGGAAGCTCGAATCCCGGATTAGGAAGGCCCACATGGAGACTTTCGGCGGTTGGTTGAGAAAACATTTAATGAATGACGATCATGGTGTAGATCAGTCTGTACATGTTGGCCAAGACACCATCTTCGACTATAACGACTTTCCAAGGGTACGAGATAAATGGGAATACATTTTACACGATCGCCCAAGATAAAAAGAGCACCAACCAAAACAGTGGTGTCCGCTTTGATGCAGCAACCGAGAATGGGCAAAAGGTCACATATTATGGTTACATAGAGGAGATATGGGAACTTGACTATGGACCCTCCTTTAAGGTCCCTTTGTTCCGGTGCAAATGGTTCAAGCTAACAGGAGGTGGGGTAAAGGTGGACCAGCAATACGGAATGACAATGGTGGATTTCAACAATCTTGGTTACCTTGACGAACCATTCGTCCTAGCGAAAGATGTCGCTCAGGTTTTCTATGTCAAGGACATGAGTAGCAAACCGAGGAAACGGAAAGATAAGAAAACGATCAGTACATCATGCGATGATCCAAAGCGCCACATTGTTCTTTCAGGGAAAAGAAACATCGTGGGAGTGGAGGACAAGACAGACATGTCAGAAGATTATAATATGTTTGCTGAAATTCCGCCCTTCAAAATGAACACCGACACAAGCATTAAGTTAAATGATGAGGATGCTCCATGGATACGGCACAATCGTAAGCAAGCAGGGACACAAGGGAAGAAATGATGTGTAATAATTTATTGTACCAAACTTTGTTGAATGGATCATGTGAATTATATTACCCGTGATGTGTTTGGTGTCCATTTTCGAATGATTCGAGATACCACTGATGATACATGAAATTTGGAGTGATTTAGTCATACTCCTGCCTAAGCGTATAATATGCATACTCGTAGTCTTCATAGCCGCCGCCGTTGTATTGGTAGTCGTCGCCTTCTAAGTTGCCGCCGTCGTCGTCACTATTGTCGTCGCTGTCGTCGGGCGGCGCTCGTGGCTCGAACTGAGGGTAGCGCAGGCGGGGGATATCGCCGGCCGTGATGTAGTCCATGGCGCTCTGCAGAGTCCGGCCTTACCACCATAGCCGACGGCCGGCCTCGTGGAAGTTCCCAGGAGGCAGACCGTCCTCCTCATACCTGGCAAGCGCCCTCTCACGCCGATTGATGAAGAAGGCGTCCCAAGTATGCTGGTTATCGGGATGCCAGCGGGGATTCATCCGCTGCTCCGGCGTGAGGTCGAGGTAGTAGTGGTTTGTGATGGCCGCCCAGCGCGCGCGTACACGAGGGACGGGAGGGACCGGCACGCCGCCGGCGCTTAGGCTCCAGCCGGCGGGGACGCGGTAGCCCGGTGGGCAAGGGTAGTTCGAGGCGTAAAGCTCCTCAACCTGCTGGTTGGTTAGAGTGGGTGCGGTGGAAGCCATGAGAGAGTGATGAGAGATTGTAGAGATGTGATAATGCTGGCCAAGTCGGGCTACATATATGTAGTGACAAATGGCGGGAAAAATGGGAGCGGGAAGACAGGAGGCGGGAAGAAAGTGGTGGGACGAAAGAGGCGGGAAGAAAGTGGCGGGAAGAAAGTGGCGGGAAGAAAGAGGCGGGAAAAAAGAGGCGGGAAAGACCTGGCGGGAAGACAGGCCGGGGAGAAAGAGGCGGGAAGACAGGGAAGAAATGGCGGGAAGAAGAGCCATGAGAGAGTTTTATTTTTCTGAATTTTTTGATATATTATTTGTATTTTTAAGATTTTGAATTGAATTAGTTTTATTTTTTGAATTTTTTGATATATTATATGTATTTTAAGATTTTGAATTGAATTAGTTTTATTTTTTTATTTTTTTGATATATTATTTGTATTTTAAGATTTTGAAATGAATTAGTTTTATTTTTATGAATTTTTTGATATATTATTTGTATTTTTAACATATTGAAATGAATTAGTTTTATTTTTCTGATTTTTTTGATATATAATTTGTATTTTTCAGATTTTGAAATGAATTAGTTTTATTTTTCTGAATTTTTTGATATATTATTTGTATTTTTAAGATTTTGAAATGAATTAGTTTTAATTTTCTGAATTTTTTGATATATTATTTGTATTTTTCACATTTAGAAATGGAAAAGAATTTTGAAAATGACCTTTAGTCGCGGTTGGCCTCGCCAACCGCGACTAAAGGGTATTTCCGCGGGAACCGCTGGATTCGGGCGAAAAAAGCTTTAGTCGCGGTTGGGGTCGCCAACCGCGACTAAAGGGTAGCCTTTAGTCGCGGTTGGCCACCCCAACCGCGACTAAAGCTCCGTCACTATATATTTCGCGCGACCGAACGGGCGCGCCATTCTTCCCAATCCGCCGAACTTACAGAGAGACGCCGACCGCCGCCGCACCCTCGGTCTCGACGCCGTCGCCGCGCGCACCGGTCCCTCCTCCCTCTCGCCGACCGCCGCCGCACGCGCGCCCTCGACACCGTCGTCGCCGCCAACCCCGCCGCGGCCGCCGGATCAGTACGTGTCGCCCCGCGCCCCTCTCTGCTCCTCGCCGCGCCGCGCCGCCATCCCCAGCAGCGCCGCCAGCGACGGGTGCCGCAGCGCCTCCACCCGCACCACGAACCGTCGTCGTCACCATCGCCAACACGAGCAGCGGCACACACCCGCGTGGCACGCCGCCGCTGCCGTCGTTGCGCTGTGTCCTCACCGGCTGCGCGCGCCCTCGCCGGCCGCCGCGCCGCCAGAGAGGATGCCGCGCCAGAGAGGATGCCGGCCGTGGAGGGAAAAAAACAGAGAGGATCGATGCCGAGGAGGGAAAAAACAGAGAGGGAAAAAACAGAGGGAAAATTTTGTATACTTAACAAAAATTTGTAACTAAAATTTTGTATACTAACAAAATTTTGTATACTTAACAAAATTTTGACTTAACAAAATCTTGACTTAACAAAATTTTGACATAACAAAATTTTAACTTAACAAAAATTTAACTTAACAAAATTTTGACATAAAAAAATTTTAACTTAACAAAAAAATTAACTTAATTAACAAGAATTATTTTGTTTTTTTCCGCGCCCACATTCTTCCCGATCTCGCGCGAACACACAGACACCGCCGCCCCGGAGCTCCTCGCCAACGACGTCGTTGCGCCGCCGTCCGTCGTCGTCCGACGCCATCGTCAAGCGTCGCCGCCGTGTACGTCACCGCCACCGTCGCCGTGTTCTCCCTTCTCTGCGCCGTCACAGCAAAATTAAAACGGAGTTACAAAATTTGACTTACAAAAGAACTCAAATTTGACTCAAAATTTGACTTAACCACCGCACGTATACGGAGGGGGGAGCGAGCACCTCGTCGCCCCCTGCGTATACGTGCGGTGTTTTTTTGGGATCGAGAGGGGGCGGCGAGGGTTATGTGTGTTGTCCTCGCCTCCCTCTCCGTGACGCCGTCGTCTGCCGCCCCGTCTCGCGCTCTTCCGCGACACCCTGCTCTCCCACCCCTTCCTCGCCCCCTCCTTTTGCCACCGCCCTTTCGCCTGGATGTGAGAAACGCAAGTATGCTAGTGATTGATATCAGTGTAGTGGCGTAATCAATTTAGACGTAAAACTATACAAATTAATTTAAATAAAATTTAGACTCATGATGGACACATCGAAGGGAAACGGTGCATCATCAGACCGTTGCTTCCAGCACTTGCTTGGCGTTTTGCACGGAAATAATCGACGCCTCCGACTCGATAGAACCAAGCAGCGGTGTTTTTTTGGGATCGAGAGGGGGCGGCGAGGGTTATGTGTCCTCGGCACCGCCACCGCCCTTTCACCACCGCCCTTTCGCCACCGCCACCGGTCTCTCGGTCACGCGGTCACTGCGTCCCCCCTCTCGCCTCCCTCGTCGCCCTCTCTCTTTATATGTAGAAGAGATGTGATAATGCATATACACAATTAATTTTTTTTTACTACATGTTTTTAGGACTGACATATGGCGGACGATAGAGCTGACCCGATTATGGACAACTATGATCCGGACGCTGAAGACCATATGTTCGGCATCATAAACGGCGATATTATATATGTGCCGACCGAACAAGAAGAAGATGATATCTCTTCTTATCTGAACCTTGACGGTGAAGATGAAGGGCGCCGTCAGCAAGATGATGCCGAACAAACGTCAATAAACGACGATCTTCAAATGGAAGTAGCAACCACCTCCGGCGCCGAGGTATATATATACATTGAGCCTCTGGTGATACAAACTAACTGATTTGAATAAATATGTGTGTACTAACGCGCGCGACTCTCTTTCTTATTTTAGCCCTCGGCCGGATCGTCGAAACAATCGAGTACGTCGTCAAAGCGTGGCGCAACCAAGACGATGAAACAAGGAGAAACATGTACCATCGAGGTTGTCGACAGTGCAACCGGCAGGCCGCTGGAGCCCAGCAAGAACGCCACCAAGTTTATCAACCAATGCGGAGCCATTGTTAGAGACAACGTCTCGATCACCGTCCAGGAGTGGAATGAGCCAAAGAAGGCACGAATTGGTTTCACTTTTGTCGATAAGAGAACAAAAAAAGATTGCTTCAAGAAGCTTATGGAACATTTCGTTCTACCTCCGAAATACAACAAATTCGATGAGGAGGGTAACAAGATTGAGGAAAACAAGGACACGAGGAGGCTAGTCAAACAGTTCGCTCTTCATAAGATGGCCGACGCATTCCGGAAATTCAAGCAAAATCTAGCCCGTGACTATGTCAACGAGAACAAGACTCCGGATTTCAAAGGACAATATGAGAAACTGAAACATGATTGGCCATAATTTGTGAAGCAAAAGAAATCGGAGCAGTTCATTCAAATATCAAAAAAAATAAGGAAAATGCGGCTAAGAAGGAGTACAATCATATTATGGGGCCAGGAGGGTATCGCCTTTGGGAGCCTAGGTGGGAGAAGATGGAGAACAAGCTGAGGGCGCGAGGAATCCGTCCAGGTACGGAGGGATGGGACCCAAGGGCCAAAAGCTGGTGGTACGGGCATGGGGGAACGCTGAACCCGGAGACAGGGGAGTGTGTTTACCGGGGCAAAATAATTAAACCCACCCAAGCCCTTATTGACGCAATGAGGGATGCTCAAGAGGGGAAGATCAAGTTCAACGGAGAGAACGACGCGGCGACAAAAGCCCTCGGGAATCCCGAACACGGAGGACGTGTACGAGGCATGGGGCACATTCCGTGGAAAATAGGGTTCTCCCGAACGATGACCCGTACGGTTACGAAGCCGTAAGAGAAAGATGGATCGGGAAGCAGATGTTGTGGCGCGGTTGGCATCGGAAATGGATGTGATGAAGAAAACCGTGAGTGTACTAGTAGCCGAAAGAGATGCAGCTCGGGCGCAGCATGAAGATCATCCATTGGATCTCGGAAGCCAGCAGCGGAGAAGCAGCGTGGCTTCCACGGAGGCCCCACCGGCTAGTGCACATGCACCGACGATCGAGATTACTGCACCGGAGCCTCCGGCGATCGAAATTACTGCACCGGAGCCTCCTCGCTACCCCGTGGACGATGTAAAGGAGATGAAAGAATGTCATATGTATTATCCAATTGGGAAAATGTCCATGAAGGTAGCCATCGGCAGTGCTTTACCATGTGAACCTGGAGCACTCCACCACAACAAGCCCATTCAAGATGGCTATGCTCGTGTCACGGTGGAGGACATAGTCCCAGGGTTTGAGGACTGGAGATTGACATTGCTACACCTGAAGGGGAGAGAAGACTTGGAGATGTCAAGCGCCATTTCATTCTATGGCAAAAGAAGTTTATCAAGTTTCCAGGCGAGGCGCCAAGGCAAACAAGTCCACCCCCCTACGGTGGTGGTGGCGGTGGCGGCGGTGGTGGTGGTGGTGGTGGTGCTTCACCTACACCTCCTTCACGTGAGCCGACGCCGCCCCCCAATTCACCTCCGGCAGGTAAGCAGCCGCCGCCCCCCAGTCCGCCCCGGGCGGGTAAGCAGACGCCGCCCCCCAATCCACCTCCGGCGAAGAAGCGAAGCGATCCTGGACTATCAACCCGAACCCTTATGTACCTAAGACCACAAAGGTACCGGAGCCATCACCGAAGCCTCTCCCCGGAAGGCCTTGGGAACGTAGTGCCGAGGAAGTCAACGCGGCCGCGGCTGCTGATTATGAGAAATGGAAGGCGGACTGCAAGAAGAAAGAGAGCCCGAGCCCAAGCCGGTATTTTATGATGAGCAAAAGAAGTGGGCTAAGTCATTTTTGAGCACACCGTCCCAAGCCGTGAAGAATCTGCTCGACGACTATGCACGTGAACTTCGTAGGCGAGGCACTCATGTTGAAGGATAAGAAAGAGCGGGCGGAGAAGCAGGAGAAGAAAGCCTTGGAGGAGGCCGAGAAAGAATTAGCAAGTACAAAAAGCGGGAAACGAGTTGCCCAGCTCGGGGAACAAAATAAACAATCGATTGCCCCTCTCATAGTGAAAGCCGCCGGTCCGGATGCCCCCGATATCATAGCAGCTGCGGCAGCACGAGGGATTGACCGTAACGAGTGCCGGAGAACAAGCGGCCAACTTAGGTATGACTCTTCGTGCGGTGTTAGGCCTTGAGGAGGCGCCAATGAGTAAACCGAGTAATTACATATGTGCGGAATGGGCCCCTCGTCGAGCCTGCGCGAGAAGAGGATCTACCTCAACAAATGAAAAATCTGCTAAATTGGTACAAGCGTTACATAAAAAATAAAAACGCCAAAGAATATATTTATGCGGAAGTTAGACATGAGCATCACTTCAAACATTACTATGTAACAATTCATCCGAGTGAATTGTTCCAGCTTCTCAATCTGCGCGAGCTCGACAAATCTATCATCAGTTGCTACGTTCTGTAAGTGATTTATTTCTACCCCATCTCGTTCATTGCCTGCACTATATATATGTCCTAACTATATTGTTCTGTACTCTATAATGCAGAATGAAGATCAAGGAATGCGAAGTAAGGAACATCCATGATGTTGGGTTCATTGACCCACACATCGTTAATGGATATGTGTTAAAACATCACCCCGCCGACGTGGAGGAAGACCTGTGGCGGTTTCTTGATAAGCGGGAACTCAAAAGTGATATTCTATTTCCTTACCATTTTGGGTGAGTGTTTATGTCTTGAGCACATTCTCTTTTGTTTACTCCATGCATGGTATGTGGCTAATCGATGAGTTATGCATGACTGTGCATGTATCGTGTCCGCAGGTTCCACTGGATTCTGCTAGTAATTAAATTTCACGACTCCACAGTTCTCATCCACGACTCTCTGAATATGGATGCAAAGCTTTGAACCGACATGAGAAAAATGATGCAGAAGTAATTATTTTCATTCATTTGCGCTCTATATCGATCGGCCTATTTCGTTCATTTCCTAATATCAAGTAACTAATAACTCTCTTGTTCATTTAATTTTCTTTGCCTCGTAGGGTTTGGAGACGGTTCGTAGATGCCAAGGTCGGTGAGTTCAAAAAAGAGCTACATTTTATGCGGTCAAAGAGTGGGACTGGGGATATTCAGCCACCGGGGACCAATCTATGTGGATACTATGTTTGTGAGATGATCCGGAGATACACCTGCGAGCGGATTCCGTGTGATAACAATGTCAAGAGGAATAACCTCCGGAAGATGCTTACTCCAGAAGCTCGCTTCCGACCACTTCAAGAGGAACTAGCTGGATGGTTCGTGAGGGAAGTCGTCGATCCTAAAGGAGAACACTATGTAGAGGACGTAGAACTTTATATGCACTAAATTGTGTATGGAAACTTGTTCAAAATTGTATATGTTGGTCATCCGATATTGAATATATATTGTATATTCCTCTTGAATTATTTTTGGTTCTAATTTCAAATTTGTTTGAAATTGTACATTCATATGCATGTATGTAGTACCGTAGAATATGTGAAACTCCTTCAAAATTAAAACCCAAAAGAAATAAAACAATACAAATTAAAAAGAAACCTGGTTTAGGGGGGCTAAAACCCTAAACCTGCGGCGGCCTTTAGTCGCGGTTGGCCAGGAGAACCGCGACTAAAGGTCCTCCGCCCCGACGGACTGCTGGCGGCCACGTGGACGTGCCTTTAGTCGCGGTTCGTAAGGAACCGCGACTAAAGGGGGGGCCTTTAGTCGCGCTTAATTGGTCGCGGTTGCGCAACCGCGAGTAATGGCAGTTGCGAACCGCGACCAATGGCCGTTTTTCTACCAGTGATAGATGTTCCTTTTTCTAGATATAGATGTATCTACATACAAAAAAAACATTAGAATGAAATCCGTAATAGTTAACTACTCGGTTGATTTGGGAGTAACGATTCATCGGAATTCGGAAGATTAACTAATTTAACTGGTCATCGATTAATCAGTGCAATTTACACAAATTAGTGACTAAAACACGTTTATATAGTATATGTGCATCTATATGCCCAGCTCTGCTTCTCCAGAGCCCAAAAATCCATTAAAACATGTACACTTCTCCTTCGTGACCTAATCTTCAAGATCACGTGCGACTTAGGATTCACCCGCCAGCACCATGTTTCTTTCTTCCTATGACTTCTGGAGTTTCTCTTCTCCCACCACCTACCTAGGGTATAACCCGTTTTGCACCTCAACCACCTACCCTGTTGAAAGCGGCCTCGAGCTCGATCCCAGACGAGCTACTCAAGACGGTCGAGCTCTTGCATCAGACATCTGGTCGGCAACTACGAGGAATTAGTCAATGAATGCAAGGATCTGGTTGAGGCAGAGTAGAGGCTGGAAATATGCGTTGAAAATTTTGCATATGTTTTGACCAAGTATACCGGTTATTCCAAAACATACCTAGTATTCAGACTGTCAAAGCGATTAATTGGGCTAAATTATTAGCACAACTGATTAGTGGTAACCGACAAAGCCAGGATCGTAGTAGCGATTATTCAGCCTACTAATCGCTGATTCGGCTGATTTTTCCGAACAATGCTAAAATTATGTATACATACATTCATATCCAGATAAAACTGAGTCACTTATTCTCGGACCAAGGAAGTATAAAAGAAGAGGAGTTAAATGAATATAAATAGAAAAACATGACCCTTTTATTGTAATACATGTAATAAAACTATTTTTCATATATAGAAGGTTCAAATTTTGCAAACAAACACTTGCATTCACTTTCTCAATGCACAATCTTTCCGTGATCTCTTAAAACATAGAAATACAATTTTTGTGCGGGACTCTAGGACATTCATCAGACTTTGTTCGCTTTTTAATTAAATCATGCATGCCTCTCCATTTTTAAATGAAATCCATATGTTTCATGAAAAAGGAGTCACCTAGCTGGCTTGACCACTAGGGTTCAAATCAAGCTTTAGCTACATGCCCACACCTACCATGTTTAGGGCTTGTTTGGTACTAGAGTTTTAGTGGGGATTAGCGGGGATAATTCGTTCCAAATTTTAAATCCCCACTTATCCCCAATACATGTTTGGTGCTAGAGTATGAGCGAGTTTAATCCCCACTTTTTTCCAAATTTTAGTGTAATTCTTTTATTCCCCAATACTCTACCTCTACCTAGTGAATTTGGGTTGGGGTTTTGTGGGGATTGGGTGACAAAAGTGATTCACCCAATACTCTAGAGTATTATCCCCACTAATCTCCACTAAAACACTAGTACCAAACAAAGCCTTAGAGGAAAAGGAAAAAAAGGGGGATAAAGAAGAAAAAAAAGGAAGCTTAGGTGGTGTAATGGAGTAGTGGGTTGGCACGTTTCCACTTGGTTGAAAAATTCCATTCCCGTCCGCCCCGCCGGACCCCATGGCCGCCGCCCCCACCGGCCTCTTCTCCGGCGTCTGGTCTCGCCTCCATGCCGCGGCATACCTCTGGCGACGCCGGGGACAGCTCCCCGGCGGCGATGACAGAGACGGGGTGGGTGAGGAAGAGCAGGACGAGGCGGCGGCCGTGCGATCGCGCTTGGCCAGGAGGGCGGCGACGGCGAGGCGCCTCGGGAGGAAGCTCGCCTTCGTCTCCTTCAACCTCGAGGTGAGCTTCTCTCTCTGGCCAGCTAGTTGGACTGATTGATTCGGGAGCGAGGCCGGAGGGTGTTTGCTTCTATGAGCACGCGAACGCGACCTGTC
>NC_061509.1:278471955-278482950 GCF_022539505.1 Lolium rigidum
GCATCTCCAACCGGCGACCCATCCCGCCCGCGTCCGGATGGTCCACGGATAAACCCGCCACGCGCGACCCATCCCTAAACGATGCCCGCGTGCCGAACGACGCAAACCCGGCCCAAATCTTGGTCGGGTTTGCGTGGCCGCGGACGCGAAAGGCTGGTCGCTCGCGTCCGCCCCTTGTCCGCCCCTGGCCCGCGTGTCATAGGCATAAATAATATTTTTCATTAAATAGAACTCATTACAATTTTTTTTAGCTACTACTTCTATCCTAAATACGTACGGGGCCGGCGGCCTCGCCGGCGACTCCTCGCCGGCTCGCCGTCGGGGCCGTGGATTTCACTCGACGCGGGCGTCCTGTACGCGTGAGGATTCCACTCCAGCCTTCCTACGGGCTGGGTGGCGCGTCGGCGGCGGCGCGGGCGGCGGCGCGGGCCTCGGCAGCCTGGACGGAGGGCATCATCCTCCTCCTTTCCGTCCGCGCAGCTCGGGCGCGCTCGCGCTCCGCCTCCCGCGGCGGAACCATCCGCTTCCCGCATAGCTCAAGCTCCCGCGAGGCGGCGCGTTCCACGGCGGTGCGCGCCTCCGGCGGACGCGGCCGGCGGCTCGGGCCTCGTGGTTATCCCGCCGCCGGCGCATGCGCTCTTGCCGGCCGCGCTCCGCCGACGCAAGCATCCTCCCGGCGCGCCGCTCGGGCGACGGCATCTGGATGAGGTGACGGGCTGCTCGCATAGCGAGAAGCTCGTTCTTCCGGCCGAGCGAGGTCGCCTAAGCCGCGGCGGCCGGCCCGCCGGATGCCCTCGTGCTCCTTCGTCACGCGCGTGAGGTCGGCGAGACGCTCCTCGATGGCGGCGTTGATGTTCGCCGGCGCGAGGTCCTCCGCGCCGACGGGCTCCTCCGCGGCGTCCGCCCTCCTCCGCGGCCTCGTACCGGCCCGTCCGCGGTCTCGTGCCAGCCCTCCGCGGCCGCTTCCCCCATCTCCGCGTCACCGGCCTTCTTTGCCGCCGCCTCGGCAGCGACGCGGAGCGCCTCGTCGTCGGCGACCCACCGCGAGTCCGCGCGCTCCTCCTCGTCCGTCCGCGGGAACCCGGCCCGGCAGCGAGGAGAGCTTGGCCAATGTGGCTCGAAGGGTGCGCGGCATGGCGCCGGAGAAGGCGGAGGGAAGAGAACGGTGACGCGGTCCGGGCGAGACCGCCGCCGTCTTTTATAGCCGGCGGTCCGGCGGGAAACTTGGGCGCGAGCGCGCGCCAATGGCGTTTCGCGCGCGCGGGAACCTTGGTGCGCGCGGGATCTTTCCCGCGCGTTCCACCGCCCACCATGGCTGTCCCGTCGAGGCTCTGCCATGGCGCAGCGCCGCGCAACGAAGACGAACCACGTGGCGTCTCTTTGGGTCGCCGCGTTGGGCGCCGCGTGCGACCCAAACGGACACGCGGACGCGGGGCGCTGTCCGCGTGTCCGGGCGGCCACGCAAACGGCCCAAAACGGACGGCCCAGCGCGTCCGTTTGGGTCGCCCGGTTGGAGATGCCCTAATATACACAATGCGCACCTAAACGGAGCTCTCATCCTGTAGGTGGCTGCTGTTCCACATCGGTCGATGGAGGTCACTCCACAACAGTAGCTCAGCTAAAACGATGGATATTTTATCAAATCGAAGTTAAGCTATGGTGGCTACTCAGCCTACTCCTCATCTGGCGCTATGCCATGTAGCTTGTGGCGATCGTGAGCTCCCAAGTTGCAAGCTATCTCATCATGGCCGCACAATAAATACATCTTGATATGCGCAGCGCGAAACGACATCACGGCTATTTGGCTAGATATGAATCAAGCGACGAAGAGGATAGGGCTTATCTTGTTTTTTCGAAGATGAAAAAGATCCGTATTTGACGTCTCTATCCTCAGTTCGCATTGGATGCAACCACTGGTGGAAAAAGGTCCATTAGTCGCGGTTCGCAACCTCCATTAATATCGGTTCGCATGGCAACCGGATTAAATATGCGGACCAAAGCCCCCCCCCAACCGCGACTAAAGTCCCGTCCAAGTGGGCGCCAAGCGACCGTCGGGGTGGAGAACCTTTAGTCGCGGTTCTTCTGGCCAACCGCGACTAAATGCCGCCGCAGGTTTAGGGTTTTAGCCCCCCTAAATCGCGACACTTCATATCATGTTTGTTTCATGCTCTTGAGGCATTTAATCAAACACCTTGTGTGCATAAGATGAACCAAAAGCAAACCTAACACCCACTTGTGAAGTTTGTGAAGAGAATGGCTTCAAATGGCTAAGTGCTGGCTGCTGGATGGGTATATATAGGGAAGGGGCTTTAGTCGCGGTTGGCCTGGCAAACCGCGACTAAAGGTGCCCGAAGGCCTTTAGTCGCGGTTGGCCTGGCCAACCGCGACTAAAGCCCCTCACGTGCACCAGCGAGCGCCCTGGGCCCAGGCCTTTGGTCGCGGTTCGCCTCCCGAACCGCGACTAAAGGTCCCATTAGTCACGGTTCAAAATATTTGGGGACTAATGGGGCTGGATGGAAGACTCTTTTTCCACTAGTGAACCAAGCCTACACATCACGCCACTACAACGGTGTGATACATATATTAGCATTGGATGCATCCTTACGAATCTTTTGCTTTCTTTTATCTAGATGTACATTCTTCTCTATTCATTATCTAGCTGGATGGCGCGCCCCTGCTATTTGCGTGACTAGAGATACTATTTCCATGTATATTATAAATTCGGCATGTGGCTCTTACTCAATGTAGTTCGCGCTACACATTAGATGTTAGCAGAGATAAGTAAAAGTATATAGAAAATTAATTGTATCAAACATATACATCGAGAAAACATACCATATTTTTGTTAGAAAACCAAAGAAAAAAATAGCATGCTAAATAAAATAGCGTGGTTCTTCTTTAAATCCCGTGCAAGTTATAATGTGCTAATAGCACGCTATTTTTCAAATTAGCATTTCGCAAAAAAATTCAAAATTGCAGGTATGACATGTATATCAAGGATTTCATCAGATAAAAGATTGTCCAAAGTAATACATGTATAACTAATTAACCAGTTTTAACTCGATTATATCAACACATTATTCATTCCTCTCATAGAGACAAAACATGCATGACGAAGACCAGAACAACTAAACTAAGAAGTACATAGTTGAACAGAACTAACAACTATAGAGCTAAACCATGATATCTATGGGCTATGGATACCACTACTGAACTACCTTCCGACACTGGCCAAGTTGAAAGAGAACATGCAAGTATGAAACTAGATATGATTATGACGTGCTATGCAAGAGGTGGTGGCCTGGCGGCAAGAATCGGCGTCAGATCGAGCTCCTGGTCGCGCCGTGCGCCCTCCTGTTGATTCTGGTTGGGACATGCCACATGGAGGCGGTCCGGTAGAGCTGAAGGGGAGTGACGCTGCTGCTGTAGACGCTGCCACTATAGCATGTGGGGAGTCAAAAAATGCAACTGGTTGGTTGCCCATCTTGGGTTGAGTTAAGCTAGGTTGGAATCAGGGGCTCGTGGGCTGCCGTTAGTTTCATAACTTTTTTAGCACGCTATATCTTGGGTTGAGTTAAGATGGTGAAGTGAGTATAGGCCATTATTTGGCCTCCTTTACCACATTATCACCGGTTAAGCATTTTCCACAAACAATCAGCCATGTACCAGGAGCTTGCATTTGATTTAATTGATGTATTATGCACTCAGATGATGTAGAGTGCTACTAATTTCTCTCTATTTTAAATGTTCTTTCCATATATAGATGTCGTAATTGATGACACAGTTGGCGTAATAGTCTATAGCTGCGGGGTGCATGATGAATATCTAACAATATACGGTTGATTTTCAAAGAATAGTAAGTACTCCCCTTGTCTCCTAGAATAAAACTTCTCATCTCTAACCACTTCAAGTTAGCAAATGCGCTGAAATCATGTAATTTAGCTATAATGAAAGAACAATTTCTCTATTCGTTATATTTTAGTTGTTGATTGAGAGTTGATAGTAACATAACAATTTTTAGTACGCACGGGTAGTACAATGTTTGGATACCCTCCGCTGCCCCTTTTGCAAGGAGAGGTTAGTCGGTCTTAAATTTATATATGCTTTGTATATATCATGAATTATGGATGTTTTGACTTATATCTAAGCATAAACTTTGTAGTTAGACCGTGGCAGCACACGAACATTCAACTAGTAACGCTATAATGTTACAACAAATAGCGCTACAACTCCGGAAGATAGGTAGCACTACACGTTGGTCGTGTATTAACAAGGACACTGTGCATTGATGATTCCTTACACATCACATGCATCTGTGCTCATGTTTTGCTTTTCCTTTTTATCTAAAAAGTCCATTCTTCTATCTTTACTATTAAATTCAAAAGCGACCGTGGTACGTCGTAGTTTGCCGACGATTTTGCAACTTCGTCCTTGATCAATTGGACAATCAGGCTGCAGTCCCACTGGTACATCTCCGTTCACCTCCTCAAGTCGTTTCTCTCTCTGGCGTTACTGCTAGGGGCGGCACTCCGTTGGGCTCGACCAGCAGGCTGTCTGCAGGGACTCGGCCGAGAGGGAACGGAACATCTAGGTCCTTGTCTATGGAGCCGCCCTGATACCACGTCGTCCCCCTCCACGCCACCACCGCCGATGGGTTCGGGACGGACGGGAGGAGCAGAGACGCTGCCGATTCGATCGCCACGTGACCGGGAGGGTGTTGCGATTCCAGCACATGCGTGCTGGCTATTCAACATGCAGGGACTTGCTCCGCGTCGCTCCGTGTCGCCCCCCGGCGATAGGGGCGACCCCTCCTCCTCCCTGCCTCAGCGCTCCGCCCCCGACCCTCCCCGCTGCCGCCGCCGGCGCGAGCCGCCGGGCAAAGCCCGCGCGGTGCCGGCGGCGGTGGCTCTTCTCGGCGCGAGTGATGTCTACGGGAGCTTCTATTCTTGTAGACAGTGTTGGGCCTCCAAGAGCAGAGGTTTGTAGAACAGCAGCAAGTTTCCCTTAAGTGGATTACCCAAGGTTTATCGAACTCAGGGAGGAAGAGGTCAAAGATATCCCTCTCATGCAACCCTGCAACCACAAAGCAAGAAGTCTCTTGTGTCCCCAACACACCTAATAGGTGCACTAGTTCGGTGAAGAGATAGTGAAATACAGGTGGTATGAATAAGTAGTAGCAACGGCACCAGAATAGTGCTTTGCCCAGGACAGTAAACAAGCAGTAGTAACGCAGCAAGTAGTAACGCAAAGAAACAAGTAAACAAGCAGCGATAGCAGATATTTAGGAACAAGGCCTAGGGATTACACTTTCACTAGTGGACACTCTCAACATTGATCACATAACAGAATAGATAAATGCATACTCTACACTTTTGTTGGATGATGAACACATTGCGTAGGATTACACGAACCCTCAATGCCGGAGTTAACAAGCTCCACAATAATGCTCATGTTTAAGTAACCTTATAGTGTAAGATAGATCAATAGACTAAACCAAGTACTAGCATAGCATGCACACTGTCACCTTCATGCATATGTAGGAGGAATAGATCACATCAATATTATCATAGCAATAGTTAACTTCGCAATCTACAAGAGATCATGATCATAGCATAAACCAAGTACTAACACGGTGCACACACTCGTCACCTTTGCACACGTGCAGGAGGAATAAACTACTTTAATAACAAATCACTAGAGTAGCACATAGATAAATTGTGATACAAAACATGTTGCAATCATAAAGAGATATAAATAAGCACCTCACTATGCCATTCAACATTGAGTAAGTATTCTGTGAAATATGGCCTAAGAGACCCACACGGTGCACACACTCGTCACCTTTACACACGTGGGACAAGGAGTCTCCGGAGATCACATAAGTAAAACTCACTTGACTAGCATAATGACATCTAGATTACAAGCATCATCATATGAATCTCAATCATGTAAGGCAGCTCATGAGATTATTGTATTGAAGCACATAGGAGAGAGATGAACCACATAGCTACCGGTACAGCCCCGAGCCTCGATGGAGAACTACTCCTCCTCATGGGAGCAGCGAGCGGTGATGAAGATGGCGGTGGAGATGGCAGCGGTGTCGATGGAGAAGCCTTCCGGGGGCACTTCCCCGCTCCGGCAGGGTGCCGGAACAGAGACTCCTGTCCCCCAGATCTTGGCTTCGCGATGGCGGCGGCTCTGGAAGGTTTCTGTGGTTTTCGGCGAACGCCCCGAGGTTTTTAGGTCAGGGGCTTTATATAGGCGGAGAGGCAGCGCAGGAGGGCTTCTGGGGGGCCCACACCCTAGGGGGCGCGCCCCCCTTGGCCGCGCCGGGGTGTGGTGTGGTGGCCCCGCCCCCTTCTCCGGCGGTTCTCGTGTGTTCTGGATGCTTCCGGTAAAATAGGAACCCGGGCGTTGATTTCGTCCGATTCCGAGAATATTTCGTTACTAGGATTTACGAAACCAAAAACAGCAGAAAACGAGAACCGGCACTTCGGCATCTTGTTAATAGGTTAGTTCCAGAAAATGCACGAATATGACATAAAGTGTGCATATAACATGTAGATAACATCAATAATGTGGCATGGAACACAAGAAATTATCGATACGTTGGAGACGTATCAGCATCCCCAAGCTTAGTTTTGCTCGTCCCGAGCGAGTAAAACGATAACAAAGATAATTTCTGGAGTGACATGCCATCATAAACTTGATCATACTATTTGTAAAGCATATGTAGTGAATGCAGCGATCAAAACAATGTATATGACATGGGTAAACAACTGAATCATAAAGCAAAGACTTTTCATGAATAGCACTTCAAGACAAGCATCAATAAGTCTTGCATAAGAGTTAACTCATAAAGCAATAATTCAAAGTAAAGGTATTGAAGCAACACAAAGGAAGATGAAGTTTCAGCGGTTGCTTTCAACTTATAACATGTATATCTCATGGATAATTGTCAATGCAAAGCAATATAACAAATGCAATATGCAAATATGTAAGAATCAATGCACAGCTTCACACAAGTGTTTGCTTCTTGAGATGGAGAGAAATAGGTGAACCGACTCAACAATGAAAGTAAAAGAATGGTCCTCCATAGAGGAAAAGCATCGATTGCTATATTTGTGCTAGAGCTTTGATTTTGAAAACATGAAACAATTTTGTCAACGGTAGTAATAAAGCATATGCATCATGTAAATTATATCTTATAAGTTGCAAGCCTCATGCATAGTGTACCAATAGTGCCCGCACCTTGTCCTAATTAGCTTGGACTACCTGGATTATCACCGCAATACATATGCTTTAACCAAGTTTCACAAAGGGGTACCTCTATGCCGCCTGTACAAAGGTCTAAGGAGAAAGCTCGCATTTGGATTTCTCGCTTTTGATTATTCTCAACTTAGACATCCATACCGGGACAACATAGACAACAGATAATGGACTCCTCTTTTAATGCTTTAAGCATTTGATAACAATTAATTCTTTTCTCATTAGAGATTTGAGGATGTTTGTCCAAAACTGAAACTTCCACCATGGATCATGGCTTTAGTTAGCGGCCCAATGTTCTTCTCTCACAATATGCATGCTCAAACCATTCAACTCAGTGTAGATCGCCCTTACTTCGTACAAGACGAACATGCATAGCAACTCACATGAAATTCAACAATGAGTTGATGGGTTTCCCCAGTAAACATGGTTATCGCACAACAAGCAACTTAATAAGAGATAAAGTGCATAATTACATATTCAATACCACAATAGTTTTTAAGCTATTTGTCCCATGAGCTATATATTGCAAAGGTGAATGATGGATTTTTAAAGGTAGCACTCAAGCAATTTACTTTGGAATGGCGGGAAAATACCATGTAGTATAGGTAGGTATGGTGGACACAAATGGCATAGTGGTTGGCTCAAGTATTTTGGATGCATGAGAAGTATTCCCTCTCGATACAAGGTTTAGGCTAGCAAGGTTTATTTGAAACAAACACAAGGATGAACTGGTGCAGCAAAACTCACATAAAAGACATATTGAAAACATTATAAGACTCTACACCGTCTTCCTTGTTGTTCAAAACTCAATACTAGAAATTATCTAGACTTTAGAGAGACCAATTATGCAAACCAAATTTTAGCATGCTCTATGTATTCTTCACTAATAGGTGCAAAGTATATGATGCAAGAGCTTAAACATGAGCACAACAATTGCCAAGTATCACATTACCCAAGACATTATAGCAATTACTACATGTATCATTTTCCAATTCCAACCATATAACAATTTAACGAAGAGGAAACTTCGCCATGAATATTATGAGCTAAGAACACATGTGTTCATATGAACCAGCGGAGCGTGTCTCTCTCCCACACGAGCATGATGTAATCCAATTTATTCAAACAAAAACAAAAACAAAAGCACACAGACGCTCCAAGTAAAGCACATAAGATGTGACCGAATAAAAATATAGTTTCAAGAGAAGGAACCTGATAATTTATCGATGAAGAAGGGGATGCCTTGGGCATCCCCAAGCTTAGACGCTTGAGTCTTCTTGATATATGCAGGGATGAACCACCGGGGCATCCCCAAGCTTAGACTTTTCACTCTTCTTGATCGTAGTATATCATCCTCCTCTCTTGACCCTTGAAAACTTCCTCCACACCAAACTCGAAACAACTCATTAGAGGGTTAGTGGACAATAAAAATTAACATGTTCAGAGGTGACACAATCATTCTTAACACTTCTGGACATTGCATAAAGCTACTGGACATTAATGGATCAAAGAAATTCATCCAACATAGCAAAAGAGGCAATGCGAAATAAAAGGCAGAATCTGTCAAAACAGAACAGTCCGTAAAGATGGATTTTATTAGGCCACCAGACTTGCTCAAATGAAAATGCTCAAATTGAATGAAAGTTGCGTACATATCTGAGGATCACTCACGTAAATTGGCATAATTTTCTGAGTTACCTACAGAGAATTAGACCCAGATTCGTGACAGCAAAGAAATCTGTTTCTGCGCAGTAATCCAAATCTAGTACTTACTTTACTATCAAAGACTTTACTTGGCACAACAAAACACAAAACTAAGATAAGGAGATGTTGCTACAGTAGTAAACAACTTCCAAGACACAAATATAAAACAAAGTACTGTAGCAAAATAACACATGGGTTATCTCCCAAGAAGTTCTTTCTTTATAGCCATTAAGATGGGCTTAGCAGTTTTAATGATGCACTCGCAAGAAATAGTAGTTGAAGCAAAAAGAGAGCATCAAGAGGCAAATTCAAAACACATTTAAGTCTAACATGCTTCCTATGCATAGGAATCTTGTAAATAAACAAGTTCATGAAGAGCAAAGTAACAAGCATAGGAAGATAAAACAAGTGTAGCTTCAAAAATTTCAGCACATAGAGAGGCATTTTAGTAACATGAAAATTTCTACAACCATATTTTCCTCTCTCATAATAACTTTCAGTAGCAACATGAGCAAACTCAACAATATAACTATCACATAAAGCATTCTTATCATGAGTCTCATGCATAAAATTATTACTCTCCACATAAGCATAATCAATTTTATTAGTTGTAGTGGGAGCAAATTCAATAAAGTAGCTATCATTATTATTCTCATCAAGTGTAGGAGGCATAGTATAATCACAACAAAATTTACTCTCCATAGTAGGTTGTACCAAAAGACCACTATCATTATCATCACAAATAGGAGGCAAAGTATCATCAAAGAAAATTTTCTCCTCAATGCTTGGGGGACTAAAAATATCATGAAAACCAGCTTCCCCAAGCTTAGAACTTTCTATATCATTATCAACAATGGTGTTCAAAGCGTTCATACTAATATTACTACCAAGCATGCAAATAAGATTTCATAGGTTTTTTAATTTTCGCATCAAACAATCCATGTTTTAAATCAGGAAATAGAATAAGAAGCTCACTCTTGTACATTATGCCAAACTAGTGTAAACAAGAAACAAAAAGATGCAATTGCAGGATCTAAAGGAAATAGCTTCGAGCACACACACAACGGCGCCGTAAAAATACTTTACCCGAGACCGTAGTATGAGAGCCTTTTACCTTTCCTCCTCAAGCAACGGCGCCAGAAAAGTGCTTGATGTCTACGGGAGCTTCTATTCTTGTAGACAAGTGTTGGGCCTCCAAGAGCAGAGGTTTGTAGAACAGCAAGCAAGTTTCCCTTAAGTGGATTACCCAAGGTTTATCGAACTCGGGAGGAAGAGGTCAAAGATATCCCTCTCATGCAACCCCGCAACCACAAAGCAAGAAGTCTCTTGTGTCCCCAACACACCTAATAGGTGCACTAGTTCGGCGAAGAGATAGTGAAATACAGGTGGTATGAATAAGTAGTAGCAACGGCACCTGAAACGTTGCTTTGCCCAGAGACAATGAACAAGCAAGTAGTAACGCAGCAGTAGTAACGCAATAAAACAATGAAACAAGCAACGATAGCGTATTTAGGAACAAGGCCTAGGGATTACACTTTCACTAGTGGACACTCTCAACATTGATCACATAACAGAATAGATAAATGCATACTCTACACTTTTGTTGGATGATGAACACATTGCGTAGGATTACACGAACCCTCAATGCCGGAGTTAACAAGCTCCACAATAATGCTCATGTTTAAGTAACCTTATAGTGTAAGATAGATCAATAGATTAAACCAATTACTAGCATAGCATGCACACTGTCACCTTCATGCATATGTAGGAGGAATAGATCACATCAATATTATCATAGCAATAGTTAACTTCGCAATCTACAAGAGATCATGATCATAGCATAAACCAAGTACTAACACGGTGCACACATCTGTCACCTTTGCACACGTGCGGGAGGAATAAACTACTTTAATAACAAATCACTAGAGTAGCACATAGATAAATTGTGATACAAAACAT
Source organism: Lolium rigidum (assembly GCF_022539505.1). Taxonomy (NCBI): domain Eukaryota; kingdom Viridiplantae; phylum Streptophyta; class Magnoliopsida; order Poales; family Poaceae; genus Lolium; species Lolium rigidum. Next base: position 278,482,888 of record NC_061509.1, read on the forward strand.
GTTGCAATCATAAAGAGATATAAATAAGCACCTCACTATGCCATTCAACATTGAGTAAGTATT
>NC_061509.1:278483050-278505064 GCF_022539505.1 Lolium rigidum
AGATACACGGGCAAACTAGCCCAAACTTTGTATACAAGGCCGATTCATGTATATCTTCCATGTATATTCTTCAAGCCCATCTTAATCGCGGCCCACCTCTGATCCGGTCAAATTCTGGTGATAACACATGCCCCCTGGTTTTGGAAATGACAATTCCAAAACCACTCTGTTGTTTTTTTTTCTTCGTAGGGTCACGTCATGGCAGAGTAGAACCGCTGCAGTATCCTTCATCATGATGCCTTGCCTTCTCAACTTCTCTGCGCGATTTGACAATTCTTTGGCACCACTTCCTCGGAAACTGCTGTAACATTAACTCTCCCCAATATGCCATTATTTAACCGCGTCGAGCAGTTCGCCCCTTCATCCTCTTGCTCCGTACTAGCCATCGGCAAAAGAACCCCTTCCTATGTAGCCATGTCTTCTTCCTCCTCCTCCTCCTCCTCTGCCTCCTCAAACCTCTCCTACGTATCGTCTCCCTTCCGTGAGCCGACGCCAGAGTGGGGCTCGTTGGCGGCCCACGACATCCTCGCCCCAACGACGTGGGACAAGGAGGACCACGATTCCTCCGTCCGGTCGAGGATGACAAGTCCTTGACCGAGCGGAGAAGACGACCTCCAATTCCTCGTCGACGGGGAGGAGGAGGCGGAGAGCGAGGACGACCGCTTCTCCTGGGACGACTTCACCTCCTCCGAGGAAGAGGAGGAGGAAGACGACGACGATGACTCCCTCGAGGGTTACCCGCCGGCGAAGCGCCTCCGCGCCTGGTGGGACGACGACGACAGCGATGATGACGAGGAGGACGAGGCTCCCGTAGAGGGCTAGGGGAGCAGCGACGAAGAGCCCGCCAGCAGCTGCGCCAGCGGCAGTGATGACGATGACGAAGGCAGCAACGGCCCTTAGATTAGGGACTACTAGCATAGGACTAGTAGTAGTAATCGACTTTTGATCTTTCTTCCTTGAGCAATCGGCTCTTCTCTGTAAAAGCACCTTTATTAATGAAGAAAACATCTCTAAGCCGATTCTGTCCTTTTACCAGTTTTGCCGATTGTCAAAGTAAGTCAACACACCAAGAGCCGATGGCAGCGCATCGGCCCTTGCCATAAAACGCGAGCAAGGCCAGCTCTATTGCCTACTCAATCGCGCAGGTTCGCACCCGCAACGGACCCAATGGCGGAATCATCCAATGCCAACGCTATGGTCTCCGGCTTGAAGGTAATCCTTAACTGCTCCTCGCTGTCCGAACACAAACATCTGAATTAATGCTTCGTTCCATCATTAATTTCTAGGTATCGGACATTCTACTTGCCACATCCTTCTCTTCCAAATCTCTCTTGTCTTGGCCCTCGTTCTCACGAGAGTCCCGCCTATCCGATTTCATACGAGGCAAATAGAATTCCCTTCGTGAACCAAAACCTAGATCTGACTTCTTGGGCCGACTGCTCACGAGTCTGGCCTAATCCTCCTGAAGATTGGGTTTTCATGGTACAATAGAGTCTTCAAAACCCACCATGCCATTTGGGAAACCGCAGGAATAGCCGATGCTTTGGCCTTACCACTGTCTCCCCTTGAGAAACATGAAAACCTTCTGAAAACCGTCGGCTATTTTTGGTCTGTTGCTTTGAATTGCTTCATGTTTGGTCACTGGTTTTGAGACTTGGTGATCAATGTGGAAGACTCACGCCCTCGGGAGAGCTACGGGACCATTGCTTGAAACTTGACTTGATGCTGATTATGACACCCTACGGAGGCGGGTACCACTACTCACAATTTATTTTTGAAGTGGTTTGCGCTGATCTCCCTTTATACCCTTGCTCTGTCTTCTTGCAGCAACAGGACGGTCCTAACCCTGCAGATGATGACGGCTCCCCTTTCAGATTCCTCCCAGCAACTCCGGTGGTCCTTCTTCTGCAAAACTCATCACCTTTGCAGGAGGTTGTGATGCAGAGCCAGCCGATGACACCCAAATCAGCTTCCAAAAGCGAGTGTCTACTAGGTCAGCTGCCCCCGGAGCCTCGGTCAAGGCGAGAACGGCGGTGAGGACACACGGTTCGGTCGAAGGGACTCGAGCTCGGGCAATTACGAGAAAACCACCACGCGAGCCAGCCAAACTTGCCACCGTCGGCTTCCAAGAAAAGGTCAGCCCCCGAACATGCCGTTTCCCAAACTCTCATCAAAACGGGCGGGGCAGCCTACGCACGGAGAGCCGATGCATCAAGAGAGCTCGCAAGGAACCGCAAGCCTCTCCATTAAACCGGGAGATATCAAATGTAACTCCGTCCTCTCCTCGGCTCATTTTGCATGTTGACCCATTGTCGTTCTCATCGGCTAACCTCTCCCTTTGCAGACTGATGACACCTCCAATGGGGAAGTCGAGAAGGTACCCATGCCATCCGCCAGTCTGGACCTAGCAACTTCTACGAGTGTAGTTGAGAAGGTGGCCAACTTGGCCAAGCCGACGAGCGAAACACCGAGCCGATCACCTCTTCATCGAGTCTGTTCCTGCTGGTCTCGGGAGAGGTATGATCCTTCCATTTAGCTCTACCTTACTCCCTTGCTTGTCTCCTCGATGTTTTCTTGTTGCCTTGAACGCGCGGCTGGTAGCGAGCGAAGACGAAGATGATGAGGCCGAGATCGCGGAGGTGGATCGTGTTCGTCTTCGATGCCCTCCATGTCCTCGAAATGTTCCTTCAGTAGAGTCCCCCCTGTGTAATTTGTACTAGAGTCGATGGCTGTGCATCGGCTTTGTTTCTTAGTTCTAAAGTCGATGTCTGTGCATCGGCTGTACATTATGATTTTTTTTTACTGGCCGATTTTTCTATCGGCCCCCAATATTTCACTGCATATGTATCGCACATGTTCATCTAATTAGGTGCCCCCCGAGCCGAATCTGCCAGGTAACTGCAGATATCGGCTCTGTAGTTAGCCAAGGCACTGTACTTGAACATCGGCTCCGTCAGGACCAATGTTGACTTCTTCTAGCTCATCAGCCGACGTAAACCCGTATCCCAGCTTTCCGTCGCCCGTTAGATCGACGTTGAACACAGGCAGGACGTATGGCGAGGATACTTTTGGCCGATTGCTGGAATCGGCCTCCATGTTGATTGAATTGCTCAATGAAGGTGTACATCTTGGTCTTGCTTTACTATAACCACGTGACATGATTGAGACCAGATTATCCCTTTTTTTTTGGGGCCGATCACAAGGATCGGCCTTGCCACATTCGTCCATAGATTTTGCTCTTGTTATACGGTCAGGCCGGTGGATAAGACCAGCCTCACCCCATCCTTTGTCACGTCGATGCGCTCGCAGTCGTCCAAAGTGATGCCTGAGAGTGGCTCTTGGCCTGTCGTCTCCCAAAGGTTCATGCCAGCCGTTGAAATCTCGGCTGAGTCATCTGCGTGGACGACCTCTACTTCATCTCCATCCCATTGTATTAAACATTGGTGCATCGTGGATGGAATGCAACGATTGGCGTGGATCCAATCTCTCCCTAGCAGGACAGCATAGGTGCTCTTGCTATCGACAATAAAGAACGTCGTAGGGATGGTTTTTCTTCCTACGGTCAGATCCACATTCAGAACACCTTGTGCTTCAGATGCTTGGCCATTGAAATCGCTTAGTGTAACGTTGGTCTTGATCAGATCCGAGCTAGAGCGTCCCAACCGACGTAGCATGGAGTATGGCATAATGTTGACTGCCGCTCCGGTGTCCACCAGCATCTTGTTGACAGGCTGCCCATTGATATAACCTCGCAAGTACAGGGCCTTCAGGTGTATGTAGCTTCTTTCTCGCGGCTTCTCAAAGATAAGCGGCCGTGGGCCGCAGTCAAGTTGTGCCACGGGTGCTTCGTCTAATCTCGGAGCACTAAACTCCGCCGGAAGGATGAACACCATATTTGTGCCAGCCGATGTCTCATCATCGGCTTTCCTTTGTCTGGGGCGCCACTCTTTCTTTTGTGGCCGACCTTCTTCGTCCAGAGTTCGCTGAATTTTCGCGGCCAGATCAGGCCGTGCCTTCCTTAACGTGTGCAGGTATAACCTTTCGGCTTCCTCCAAACCACGTAGTCGTTGAACCCTACGCTTTTGGGAACGGCTGAGTCCATCAGGGCACCACCTTGGCCGGTGGTACTTATCTTCTTCTTCTTCATCGTCGTCTTCCAACTCCTCGAGATCTTCCACCCGAGAGGACTCAGCTGGCTTGTTCCGAGATGAGAGGCCCTAGACGTTTGAACACTGACACGTCTCCTGGACCCTTCTTCTTCTATCTACATTCTGGGCAGTTGCCGATTGTAGGCAATCGGCTCATTCCTGAATCCCAGCAGTGTCTGAAGAAGGGACAGTCCCAGTGCCTATCCACGTCGTCTTGCTCTCTTGACTTTTCCTTGGCGTGGCGCTCATATCTCTCCTCGTCGCGATCATGCCGACGATGTCTCCTGGCGTACCTGCTAGCCAGACGATCTCTTTCGTCGTTGTCGTCGTATCGTCGGCGTTGGTCGTATTGACTCACGTATTGTTGAGGAGGTGATCGGAGAGAGGTCGCTGATATCGCACGTTCTTCACTTCTCCCTCTGTGATGTAGCGCTTGCCATCGTGCCGGAGCCGATCGCGTGGAACGGCTTCCTCTTTGTCCTTGTTATGAGAGCAGCTGCCCTCGTCTCGTCCTTACCGGGGTGGTGCCCAGGTCCTACCATGTTGATGTTGAACGAGAAACCTGGCTGGCACCTCCCAAGGTAAGTGCACTCCACCATGTTAACGGCGGGGAAGGGGTGTGTGTCGACTTTCATGGCGTACTGGCTGAAAATTAGACGCCCTTGTTCTATCGCCATTTGGATCCGCTGACGCCACACCCTGCGGTCGTTGGTGGTATGGGTGAACGTGTTATGCCACTTGCAGTATGGCTTTCCGTTCAGCTCCTGCGCCGTGGGGATTTTGTGGCCTTCGGGTACCTTTAGCTGCTTCTCCTTAAGTAAGAGGTCGAAAATTTGCTCAGCCTTGGTCACGTCGAAGTCAAGCCCTCTTGGGGGACCTTGTGGCTTAACCCATTTGCAGGACACGGGGCTTGCCCCCCGAGCCATTCAGCCACTGCTACCTCTTGATCTCCCGCAGAGCCTTCATCTTCATCTGCCTCAACCAGGACCACCGCACGCTTGAATTTATCCTGGTACACCTGCGGGTGGCGCTGTTCATATAATGACAGCCTTACGCACCATATGCGCCGGTGAAGGGTAGTCCGCTTGGGAGGCCACATCCTTGATCGGTGATGCGAGACCCACCACCGCCAACTCGGCCCGCTTCTTTTTCGGTCACACGAGCCAAATAGCATCGGTTCCTAACGGTCCTGAAGCGCCGGATGTATTCGACACTGTTTCTCCGCGCTTCGTCGTACTTGTGCTAGATCGGCAATGCCGGCCTCGGAAGCCTCCGAGTGATACCGCATGTGGAACTGTTCTTCCAAGCTGCTTCCAAGTCCGGATTGAGTCCGGTGGCAGCGATGTGTACCACCCGAAAGCCGATCCTGTGAGGGACTGTGCGAAGAACCTCACGCGTAGTTCATCTGATGCTGAGATCGTGCCCAGCTGCGCCAAATATCGGCTCACATGTTCGATTGAACTGGAGCTATCTGACCCACTAAACTTGAAGAATTCAGGGAGCCGATATTTGGGTGGTAGTGGGATCAAATCGTACTCGTTGGGGTACGGCTTGGAATAGCCGATTGCCCTCCTTTTCGGCACCATGCCGAACTGGTCTCTCAAGATTGTACTCGATCCGATCCGCGGTGCCTGGCTGCAGGAGTCGAACTACGAAGATTCGGCTGGAGTGGCATACTTAGCCAGCCACGCTTGCTTCTCAAGCTCCGAGCCAACTGCAGGAGTTGAGCTGCGGAGGTTCGTCGGAGTGGCATACTTAGTTAGCCACGTCACGCTTCTCAAGATCTGATCCGAAGCTCCTCCTCGCTGTTCCGAAGTCCCCGCTCGTTGCGGTCCGGTTCGTGAGTGCCCGAGTTCATTGCGCTCGGCACGTATGTGCACGTGTATCCGTGAGGGATCTCCTTAGGCGCCTCATACAAGAACTGGTATCACTAGGGTCACCACCGATATTGTAGACGACGTATGCCGGTGAACTCGGCACTTCTGGTGCTGCCAACGCGAACGGCAGCGGTGGTCGGGACTGGAGTGGTATCTCTCCTTGGTGAGTCCCTAGAGCAGGTCCCGACGGAGAGTGCCGATGCCTCATGATTTCCTGGATCACCCGAAGGGCGACACGCTCCAAAGTGTTCACCGGGCTCTCAGAATGGCGGTGCAGCGAATGAGCTACCATGAAATTAATCTCCTGACGCAGAGACCTGGTGCGTTCCTCTGAAGGGGCGGACAGGTCCACTCCATCGAGCGCGCCTTCAGGTGAGAACCCTTTCCACCTAATGCCGTGTGAGCGGGTCCTCTGGAAAGAGCCGATGAGGTCGGCTTCGAGGATAGCTTTGACCTCGTCATACTTCTTCTTGAGCTCCTCGGCCGGATCTTCGTACGTGACCGGAGTACCTTCCGCCATCTCGGATGTAGATGGCGATGCGCTTGATGTCGAAGACTGTCCCACCGGGCGTGCCGGAATGTGTTGCGGTCGGAAACCCACCGGCGAGCAACGACGGGCAACACGAGTAGAGCCGGGAGGCTCCCGGGACTGCGGCCGGCCCCGGTCCCTCGAGCGACGGCCCGCAAAGCCTCGGCACGCACGTCCGATGCTGGTGCAAGGGCGTGCCACCTGACCTATACCCGGTCGGGAAGGTGATGGATTTGCTTCGCTTAGTTTCTTGCATGGCATACACGTAAACATTAAATACGAGCCTCGATCGGCTCTCAGGTTGTCCTGTGAATCGGCTCAAGGAGCCGATCCACCCATGATTCGTATGAGGTCTACGATCACATGGTGGTCCTGCTTGATCAATATAAAGCTGAAACGACCTACGACGATTTAGGGTTTTCACCACATAATCGGAACATCCTACGCGTGATTGAGCCTGGCAGCCACGCACGGTGATAATAAACCGACCCTAGACAAGGCCTAAAAACCAACATGAAGTTGATCCCCGGAACATCTTATCTAGGGCTAGCAAACTACACCCTACGTGCCACTGGATCCTTCAACCCGTTTGCAAGGCCTAACTATGCAGATATTAAACTAATCCTTGAAGAACAAGGAGCAATCATAACAGATCGGATCTACTAAATAATGATCAAGCGAGGTGCCGCCCTTACACCTAAGATAGGTGTAAGGGAGGCTAGACGTCTAAGGGTTGCATGGACGAAAGCATATGATACAATGAAACAATGCTAACCCTAACACATCTATGATAAGTACGTTGCTCGCCATCAACAAGGCTTCAGCACGAGCAACGCATGAACAACGAATAAACGTGTACTGCCTAGATCGCAAGATGCGATCTAGGCAGCATGATGCTTACCCGGAAGAAACCCTCGAAACAAGGGGTTGGCGATGCGCCTAGATTGGTTTGTGATGAACGTGATTGTTGTCTTTCTCAATAACCCTAGATACATATTTATAGTCCGTAGACTTTCTAACGTGGGAATAATCCCAACCGTGCACGAGCCAAATTCTATCTAACCGACACGTATCCTACTATATTTACAGATACACGGGCAAACTAGCCCAAACTTTGTATACAAGGCCGATTCATGTATATCTTCCATGTATATTCTTCAAGCCCATCTTAATCGCGGCCCACCTCTGATCCGGTCAAATTCTGGTGATAACAGTCTCCAACGTACCTATAATTTCTGATGTTCCATGCTTATTTTATGACAATACTTACATGTTTTGCTTGCACTTTATAATGTTTTTATGCATTTTCCGGAACTAACCTATTAACGAGATGCTGAAGTGCCAGTTCCTGTTTTTTGCTGTTTTTGGTTCCAGAAAGGCTGTTCGGGCAATATTCTCGGAATTCGACGAAACGAAGACCCAACATCTTATTTTTCTCGGAAGCATCCAGAACACCGAAGGAGAGTCAGAGAGGGGCCAGGGGGCCACCACACAACATGGCGGCGCGACCCCAGGCCTGCCCGCGCCGGCCTACTGTGAGGGGGGGCCCAGGCACCCTCCGACTCCGTCTCTTCGCCTATATAAGCCCTTTCGACCTAAAAACGCGATACCAATTGACGAAACTCCAGAAAGACTCCAGGGGCGCCACCACCATCGCGAAACTCCGTTTCGGGGACGAAGTCTCTGTTCCGGCACCCTACGGGACGGGGAAGTGCCCCCGAAGCCATCTCCATCAACGCCATCGCCTCCATCATGCTCCGTGAGTAGTTCCTCCATGGACTACGGGTTCTAGCCGTAGCTAGTTGGTACTCTCTCCCCCATGTACTTCAATACAATGATCTCATGAGCTGCCTTACATGATTGAGATTCATCTGATGTAATCGGTGTTGTGTTTGTCGGGATCCGATGGATTGTTACATTATGATTAGTCTATCTATAAAGTTTGTGAAGTTATTGTTGCTGCAATCTTGTTGTGTTTAATGCTTGTCACTAGGGCCCGAGTGGCATGATCTTAGATTTGAGCTCTATACTTATTGCTTAGATTGTATCTACAAGTTGTATGCACATGTCTATGTCCGGAACCAAAGGCCCCAAAGTGACGAAATTGGGACAAGCTGGAGGGGAAGGCTTAGATATGAGGATCACATGTTTTTACGGAGTGTTAATGCTTTGCTCTGGTGCTCTATTAAAAGGAGTACCTTAATTTCCGATAGATTCCCTAGAGGCCCGGCCGCCACCGACTGGTAGGACAAAATATGTTGTACAAGTTTCTCATTGCGAGCATGTATGACTATATATGGAAAACATGCCTACATGATTAATAATCTTGATGTTCTGTCTTAATGCTATTTCAATCCTATCAATTGCCCAACTGTAATTCGTTCACCCAACACTTGTTATTGGAGAGTTACCACTAGTGTAGATAGTTGGGAACCCCGGTCCATCTTTCATCATCATATACTTGTTCTACATGTCATTGGAAGTAGTATCAACTATTTTCTCGGTGCCATTGCCTCTGTGTTACTATTACTCGCTGCCGTGTTATCTGTTACTATTGCTCTCATATCACCGCTGCTTTCACATCACCCCTGTTACTAGTGCTTTTCCAGGTGCAGCTGAATTGACAACTCAGTTGTTAAGGCTTATAAGTATTCTTTACCTCCCCTTGTATCGAATCAATAAATTTGGGTTTTACTTCCCTCGAAGACTGTTGCGATCCCCTATACTTGTGGGTTATCATCGACGATGATGGAGATCATGCCCGTTGATGATGGAGATCATGTCTGTGCTTTGGAGATGAAGATCGAAGGCGCAAAGACTAAAGGGCCATATCATATCACATATGAATTGCATGTGATGTTAATCCTTATTGCATCTTATCTTGCTTAGATCGCGACGGTAGCATTATAAGATGATCCCTCACATTAATATCAAGATAATAAAGTGTTCTCCCCTCGTATGCACCGTTGCTACAGTTTGTCGTTTTGAAGCATCTCGTGATGATCGGATGTGATAGATTCTACGTTCACATATAACGGGTGTAAGCCATGTTTGCACATGCGGAATACTTGGGTTTGCTTGATGAGCCTAGCATGTACAGACATGGCCTCGGAACACAGGAAACCGAAAGGTTGAACACGAGTCATATGGATGATATGATCAACATGTTGATGTTCACCATTGAAGCTACATCATCTCACGTGATGATCGGTTTTGGTGTAGTGGATATGGATCGTGTGCCACTTAACAACTATGAGGGATGTTGTATTAAGTGGGAGTTCATTAGTAATTAGATTAAAACATGAACTAATTATCATAAACATAGTCTGAATAGTATTTTGTATTAATTTGTAGAATTGGCATCCGTTTTCTACCATGCGTTAGTCTTGTAATTGAGATAGAAATACTGTTAAGTCTGACAAGTAACTTTACGGACTGGTACCGTATTGTTAAAGAATCAAGAAATGATTAAGTCCTATTGCAAACTTTTAGTAAACCTCACATTGTTGATTCAAAGAGCAATGGTTTCAATTAGTACCTAAAGTCATCTTGTCTCCTTGAAACTTGAGGTTCAAATCTGTTTGAAAAGTAAGGAGCTGAAAATTTTGTTTTCAGAAATAAGCAAGGTATGAGATATATGTGATATCTAAGATCTTATTGCAAGGTGATAGAATATAATTTGGTGAGACTACATAAACTCATAAGTTTTATGGGAATGTACGAAGGTTGAAGACGCCGGGCGTCCCAATCCTCCAACTATTGGGGCACTAACGATATTCGCATATCCATGAAGTGATCGTCCTTAGTATGCACCGTTGCTAAGACTCGTCGTTTCGAAGCATCACGTGATGATCGGGTGTTATAGATTCTACGTGTGCATACAACGGATGCAAGCCAGAGTTGCACATACGAATACTGAGGTTAAACTTTACGAGCCTAGCATGTACAAACATGGTCTCGGAAAGTCGTCATGATATGATGGATAAAATTATGAGTGAAATTGTTCATCATATTACAAAATTACTAATAGTGAAATCTGGAACACTTGTCACATGATGATCAACTTCAAAGAAAGAACCTCAAGGTTATTGGTATTTGACCAACAAACCTAGAAGTTATTGATGTTGAAGTGTTTTTCTGAGAATGAGGAAAGCTAAAAGAGAAACTACAAAAGATATTTTGGCAGAAAGAAAGAAAAGACTAGAAAGTCTAGCTCGGGTGTATATAAATGATATACATGTTATGGATGTATTCCTTGTTTGGTCACATAATGAAATTCTTGGGTATTTGTACCAGATTGGTTGGTATGAGATGTCATACAATATAACACAATACAAGAATATGATGGCCTAAGTGACTGATAAGGAATATGATAATGATGCACGTCTGGAACATAATAAAGTGTTATTATGTTTGTCGTTGGCATTCTACCTAGCCCTTAGAATTTATAATAAAGAACTTAATAATTGTTATTTTGCTCGAAAATAATGAGTTGTTCAAATTATGACATTACTCCATGTACGATGGATAAGTTATTATAAATCTTAATGGTGAAACACACATACATAACACTGACGCTAAAATGCCATAAGGCAAATGATTTGAATTCCACTTATTTGTGGAACCGCCATTTAGGTCATGTTAGAGAGGAACACATGAAGGAACTCCATGCAAATGGATTTTTGGAGTCATTTGATTTTTGAATCGTTTGGCGCTTGCAAATCTTTTCTAAAAGAGAATGACTAAAATACCGTTCATAGGCCAAGAGTTGAACGGGCATCTAACTTAGTGGAAACATACATGATGATGTATGTGGTTCACTGGGCATAGTTGTGTGCGGGAGATTCTTATACTTCATGAAAACTTCCAACAATGAATTGAGTATATATATGTGGATATATTCGATAAGGAAGAAGTTTGAAACATTTGAATGGATTCAAATAAATTTCAGCATGAAGTGGAAATCATCGTAATAGAAAAGTCAAACATCTATGATTGGATCATGGTGGAAATATTTGAATTACGAGTTTTAGCGAACATCTAAGAGAGTTATGAAATTGTTTCTACAACTCATGTTTCTTGGAGTATCATAGTGATGATAGAGTAACCGAGAGACGTATCCAAACCTTGTTGGATTAATGATGAGATAATATAAATTGATGCCATTATATTTTGTGGATTATGCTTTGGAGACTAACCGCTTTTACACTAAATAGAGCATCATCATAATCCGTTGAAATGACACCATACGAGTTATGGCATGGGTATAAACCCTAATAGTCCTTTCTTAAATTTTTGGTATGCATAGCATAAGTAAATAAGTTTACAACCAAAATCGGATGAATATTTTTGTTGGTTATCCCAAAGAATTGATTGGGAATTCTTTCCACTATGGAGATAAAGACAAAAGTGTTTGTCGATGTTTCTTACTTATTTCCAAGAAATTGTTTCTAGAGAAGTATTTGAGTGGGAGGACAATGGAACTTGATAAGGTTTATGAACCTGAGCATGATGATCAGAGTAGTGCAGCATCGGAAATGGTTCTGGAAGCGGCCATGATGATCATGGCTCCCATGTCTACAAAGTGTTATAGTCATGGAGATCAAAGTACCTATTGAACCTTGTAGGTATGGTTTACTTTGTGATCAAATAAATGATTTGTGAACAAAGGATTGATTTTGAACAATGATAAACCAATTACATACAAAGAAGTTATGATGGGCCCTGACTCCGTTAAAATGGCTAAGCGCCATGGAATCCAAGATAGGTGAATACTTTTTGAAAGTAAATAGATCTATAAAATTTATGGACTTGGATAGGAATATCCTTGAAGAAGCTCGACTTGTCGAAAAGTTGTTTACGACAAAGTTCAAAGAGTTGACTACGATAAGATTAGATCTTCCGTAGCAATGCTTATAGTCTATGTGGATTATTCTAGTAATCATTACATATTTCTTTTATGAGATATGCTAGTAGGATGGCAAAATACATTACTTAACCGAAGTATGTATTAAAGGTGTATACAAGATACAACCAAGAGTTTTGCTAGTCCGTGGAATACTAGATAGGTATACAAACTTCAATTGGATGAAGTGAGTATCGCGGAGTTGGAATCTTCACCGGATGAAATAGTCAAAGAGTTTTTGATTTCATCAGAAACGATGAAGATGCTTGCATTTGCAAGAAATTAAGTGGGAGCGCTGAGACATATTTATAATACTTTATGTAGATGACATATAGTTGGTTATAAATGATGTAATTGTATACTTGATTAAAAGGTTTTATTGAGAATTAACTTCAATGAAAGGATATGGACTGAAACATATTTAGTGTCAAGATCTACGAAGATAGATTGAAACACATAATAAGTTTAAGTCAAAGTACATAGAATGGATATTGTTTAATATAGAAATATTAAGAAAATGTTCTTGTCATGTGAAGGTTTGACAAGACTTGAGTGTATCTGACACTCAATGAGTAAAAACACGTGAGTGATTATAGATCACGAATAATATGTACACAATCAAATGTCCTGTGCTCTAAAGTGTTATGAGCATATACCAGGATGATTCATGTGATGATCATTGGATGACAGTAAGAATATCCTTGAGTACTTTAGAAGAACCAATGATATATATATAGTTTTGTATGGAGAAATTACAAACAAATCGCTGTAAGGTGTTGCACCGATATTGGTTTTGTCACATATAAAAATAAAAATTTCAATCTCAAATTAGGCTAAGTGTTGTTTAAAAGGTAGCACAATAAGCTAGAAATTGTCTATGCTAGATTTAGATGAGTTCTAAATATTGTGACGGATTCTACAAATGAAGGCAAAATATGTCATTGTTTTGACAATGACTAAGGATGTTTAAGTCGAAGAGTTCTTTGAGAACTTGGTGTAGTTCCGATAGTGTCAGAACTTTGAAGCTATATTGTGTATGATAATATTAGTGACATATTTCAGACCACGGAATTAAGGTTCCACCAGAAGACTGAACATATATGAATAATGCCGACTCATTTGGAAAATGAGTGATGCGTTGAGACGCAAATGAATTGCAAAATACATACGTTTCTGAGCGTGTAAAATATGTTGACTAAAACCTCTCCCGTGAGCAAAACATGATAAAGCACCGGAAGACCAATTTGTTATATCTTTACAAATGTAAACTAGATTATTGACTCTAGTGCAAGTGGGAGACTGTTGGAGATATGCCCAAGAGGCAATAATAAAATGGTTATTATAATATATCTTTGTGTTTATGATAATGTTTGCATACCATGCTATAATTGTATTAACCGAAACATTGATAAACAACAAGGAGTCCCTAGTAAGCCTCTTGTATAACTAGCTTGTTGATTAATAGATGATCATAGTTTCATGATCATGAACATTGGATGTTATTAATAACAAGGTTATGTCATTATGTGAATGATGTAATGGACATACCCAATTAAGCGTAGCATAAGATCACGTCATTAAGTTCATTTGCTATAAGCTTTCGATACATAGTTACCTAGTCCTTTCGACCATGAGATCATATAAATCACTTATGCCGGAAGGGTACTTTGATTACATCAAACGCCACTGCGTAAATGGGTGGTTATAAAGGTGGGATTAGGTATTCGGAAAGTATGAGTTGAGGCATATGGATCAACGGTGGGATTTGTCCATCCCGATGACGGATAGATATACTCTGGGCCCTCTCGGTGGAATGTCGTCTAAATTAGCTTGCAAGCATATGAATGGTTCATAAGAGACCACATACCACGGTACGAGTAAAGAGTACTTGTCATGAGACGAGGTTGAACGAGGTATAGGATACCGATGATCAAACCTCGGACAAGTAAAATATCGCGTGACAAAGGGAATCAGTATCGTATGTAAATGGTTCATTCGATCATTAAGTCATCGTTGAATATGTGGGAGCCATTATGGTTCTCCAGATCCCACTATTGGTTATTGGTCGGAGAGAGGTCTCAACCATGTCTGCATAGTTCGCGAACCGTAGGGTGACACACTTAAGGTTTGATGTCGTTTAAGTAGATATGGAATATGGAATGGAGTTCGAAGTTTTGTTCGGAGTCTCGGATAGGATCCAGGACATCACGAGGAGTTCGGAATGGTCGGAGAATAAGATTCATATATAAGAAGTCATTTTATAAGTTTGAAAATGATCCGGTGCATTTATGGAAGGTTCTAGAAGGTTCTAGAAAAGCCCAGAAGAAATCACTATGGAAGGTGGAGTCCCGGAGGGACTCCACTAGCATGGCCGGCCAACCCTAATGGGGAGGAGTCCCAGGTGGACTCCACCTAAGGTGGCCGGCCACCCCACCTCAAGGAAAGGTGGGAGTCCCACCTTGAGTAGGACTCCCCCTTGAGTAGGTTTCCCACCTATGGGAAGTTTTGGTGTTGGGGTCTTATTCGAAGACTTGGACTACAACTCTTGGGGGGTTCCACCTATATAATGAGGAGCAAGGGGAGGGGGCCGGCCACACCAAGCCCTAGTTGGCCGCACCCCTAGTTGGCCGGCTCCCCACACCCCCTCTCTCCCCAAACCCTAGCGCCCCTCCTCCACATATCTCTCCCGCAGCGCATAGGCGAAGCCATGCCGGAGATCTCCACCACCACCGTCACCACGCCGTCGTGCTGCCGGGATTCCGAGGAGGATCTACTACTTCCGCTGCCCGCTGGAACGGGGAGGAGGACGTCATCTTCATCAACACCGTACGTGTGACCGAGTACGGAGGTGCTGCCCTATTATGGCACCGTCAAGATCTTCTACGCGCTTTTGAAAGCGGCAAGTGATCATCTTCTGCAACAACGAGATCTAATCTCGTAGGCTTTGGAAATCTTCAAGGGTTAGTCTCGTCATCCCCTCGTTGCTACCGTTTTCTAGATTAGATCTTGGCTTGTGTTTTCGTTCTTGCGGTAGGAAATTTTTTGTTTTCTATGCTACGAATCCCATCAAAGTTGTGCCGGCGGCGACAGAGCAACAAGAGGGGAGGGGGATTTGCGACGAGAAAGTGGTGGGGTTCGTGTGTTCTCTCGCCGACAGAGGGGCCCGTCCCCGCTTTTCTCTCGTCCGGAGTTCCCGAGCGCACCCGGGGGGGGATGGCCTGGGCTCTCCGGATGGATTAAGGGCCTATTCCGGAGAAAAAACGAGAAACCGAGGGCGCGGTTGGACGAATAACGCCGTCCGGATGAAAAAATCACCTACCGGGGGCCTAGTCGGGGAGACGGCTGGAGGTACTCTAAGCTTGTTCAAACATTTGTAATTAGTACCTTATATCTTGTCGGTTAAAGGCTTTATTAATTTAAAGTTGGGCTTTTCGAGCTATTTATCTAAAAAAAACATTACTCAAATAGGAGACATTGATTACACAGGTTTGCCACCCTTTCCTGTTTCATCTTTCTTGACTCTAAGGGCATCTCCAACGGCGCGACGCATTTCGGACGTCCAAACAGACGTGTTGTGTCCATTTGCGTCGGTCCAAATGGTCGAAATCGTCCGGGCGTCCGTTTGCGTCGGGGGTGGCTCCAGCGGCACGACGCATAATTTTTTTTTCATTCATGAAGCCATAATTTTTATTAATAAAAAAACATAAATAAGCCATAAAGGCGTGCTAAAAGTAGGTGCTGCCTACTGGTCGTCGTAGCTAACGAGGTCAATGAACTCCGGCGTCGACCATGGAAGCTTGTACGCCGGCGGTGGAGGAGGTACCGCCGCATGGGCAGGAGGCTGTGGCCAGGGATCCCATGCCGGAGTAGCAGGCGGAGCGCGGTCGTTGGAACGCGTCGGCGTGGCCGGAGGAGTCGCCGGCCTCCCCTGCGCGAGCGCTGACTCGCGGAGCTGGATCGCGAGCCCATCCCACAAAGCGAGCTCGTTGAGCTCGTCCTGCTCGCTGTTTGCCAGTGCCATGGCAATGGTCTCCTCCTCGAAAATATCCGGCGGCTGGGTCTCCGGATCCCACGCCGGCCCGCCGTCGTCGTGGTCGTAGTGTGCCATGTTCACGTCCTTGTCCTCGTCCTCGTCGGCGTCCTCCTGGTCGTTCTCTTCTTCTTCTGCGGCGATCTCGCGCTCGAAGTAGTCTACGTCGCCGAGGTAGCCAGCGCGGCGGCGCGCGTCGAACTCCCACGACCCGAATGAAATCTAGTTGTAGGAGTTCAGCGCGTACGCCGGATCCTCCCGCAGATCCGGCGGCAAGATCGCTTGGCGGCGGCGCACCTCGTCCCGCCACTCTCGGCCCTCGCGCAGCAGACGGGGAACCGGCACGCGCCTCGAGTTGAGGTACTAGCCCCCTCCCGGCAAGTTCGCGCCCGACCATGGTACCGGCCGGTTTTCCTCCCATAGCTGCCCCGCGAAGTCGACGCGAACATACCGGCCGACCCGTGCCTTCCTTGCCGGACCGCGAGCCGCTAGACTCGTGGTCATTCTTGGTCTTGCGGAACGGCCAACATTTCTTCCCCATGGCATTAGAGAGGTGGATAGTGTGGGATGTGCCAATGGTTTGGTCGGGGAAATAGCCGCCGGCAGCGCCCCTTTAAGAGACTCGGACGCCATCTCGCCTTCAATGGCCTGCCACTGGAACGCCGCCTAGCTGCGCACGCTCGCGAAAGCCGAGGCGCGCCATTAACGCGGCCCTGCAAAGCCTGCAGCGCGTCGGCCGCAAGTAATGCCGCGGAAGACGAAGCAGTTGTGTCCCTGCCCGGCGGGCCCGTGCAAGGACCGAGCGGGCACTTTGCGCGTCCGCTCAGCGTCCGCAGAGACGCAAACCTGATGCATATTTGGACCAGGTTTGCGTCTCCGCGGACGGCCCAGTCACTATGCGCCGCGTGGCTGGAGGTAGTGCCAAACGCATTTTCGGTCACGGCGGACACAAACAGTCGCTCAGCGTCCGTTTGCGTCGCGCCGCTAGAGATGCCCTAAAGACTGCAATCTTGCTTGTCTAAAAATTGGTACTGAGAATCACATAGTTTCGTAGCGGATCAGCAGAAATTTGATCATTGCAGTAGATGACGCAATCTCCGCTAGCTGACTTATTTGCAATCTCCGCCAGTTCACTTTATGATAAGCTCATCCAAAAGATTTCGACGTCTACGGTGTGTCTGTCAAAGTGCCAATCCGCGCTGCCGTACACCAAAGCTGTCTGTGCTGCTGGCCGGTAGGGAGGGAAGGATGCGCACCGCACACCGACCTGTCCGGAAACCATTTATCACATGTACGGCTGTACGCTCGGTGAACCGCGAGCCAGTTGTGCGGCCTGGCTATCTGACCGACGCGCCCCCGTCAACCTCACGCATTCACCTCTAACGTCAATCTTGCCCCAAAGTCGAAGCAAATCCCATCACGCCGTACAAACCAGTTAACTAATTAAGAAGCGTACGTCCGAAACAGCCATTAAACTACTGATGATAAGAACGATCCTTCCTCTTGCCCGAGAGACGACTTCCATCTGGCCCGGATGCGTGCGTCGCACCAAATCCATATGATAATATGATGCGATATCATTTCATATACTACTCCAGCACAGAGTGGAATTACATTTGTGCAAAGAGAGCGTACGGTACGGTTGACCTGTAGCGCCTGCAACTTACATCTTGGATTGGACTGCAAACCTCCATTGGAGCAAAGTCAAATGCTAGCACGGTGAGCGCCTCCCACGGCCGCGCGCGAGACGAGAAATGGAGGAGGGGAGAAGCATCGGGAGGGAGCACGGCTCGCAGCACAAGATGGGCAGCGGAAGGGTCGCGGCCGTCGCAGTTGCAGCCGGCGACGACCATATAGAGGTGGTGGCGGCGGCGACGGTGGCCGTCGCTTCTTCTTCCGGGCAACACGACGATGATGCCAACGGCGGCGTGCAGCAGGTAAACGTTCTCTCTCGCGTGATCCCCTCTCCGTTTGCCTTCCCGTTCTGCGTGCAGAAACAAGCAATCGCAGGGTATATATCCAAGTTAATTGCCTGTTCTAAGATTGGAGACGCGCTAATTTAGCGGCCAATTAGTCCTCTTATGGTTAATTTAATGTTCGGTCGAATCAGTACAGTTGCAGTAAGAATAGGAGTATCTTTTGTTTTGCTGCATCAGTTGGCCAAATGAATTCATTAGTTCCATGATCAGCGCACATGAAGACTGCTGGTTAAAACGACGACCACAAGTACTACGAAATTTAAGCAGGTGTTCGTTCTTGGTTATTGGTTAAGAAACGATGAACAGATGTGTCTCATAGGTCTCCTACTCTTACTGTTATGCTAATCCTCATTCCTGAATGGAGCGGTTCATTTGTTCTGGTCAAAAGTCAAAATTTCAACCCCACTAGGCCGTCCAACAGTTAATATTAGCACGTCGCAGTCTTTAACGGGCGTTACACATTTGTACCTTAAGATATTCAACAGGACTATATAAAGCCCCACTTGGCATTCTTAGCTCATAAAAGATTGTCCGCCACATCAGCACTATGCTAATGTGAATCTTAGAAAAAAAGCACTATCCTAACGTGTATGCATACCTCTAGTGATAACTGGTATCAATTGTCCATGGTAAGATAAATCAGTCGTACTAGAATCCTATTTTTTTCGATAAAGGAAATATATTAATATCAAGTGATACCAATTACACATAGCCTCTGCAACAACGCAATACCCAATGACAATACGGATGCACACAACCAAAAAAGGAAGAATAACTCTTAAGAAAACAGAAATCCCGCTACGGTAATCCGACCCTAATTAACAACAACAATACATCCACCACCAAGACAACATCTAAACTCCAGGCTCTTCAAAAGCGACGCATCTAGGAAGGAAACAGTGCACAAGCGCCATCGTCATCCGATCAAAGATCTTAGGTTTTCACCCTGAAAATAGTACCCGCTCTCAAAACAATATCTTCAACAAGGTCATTGCCAGGCAAAACCATTACCCTGAAAGATAAGACTCTAAACTTCACATGTGTTGCCACCCCCACTTGCATACTGCCGCTATGAAACCTAGAACATCGGCGCAAAGACTCGAACCTCCATTGCTAGTCCTCCAATTCGGCTTTCATGATATTTCTCCGCCTCTTTGTCTTCACCATGGACCAAAATTTCGCTTGATGGCAACAAAGAACATAGTTTCGCACCGCTCCCTGCAGAACCAAATGGTCAGAATAAAAGCATGGGTGCGCACGAACCGAATTCCGCCCGATCTAGCGAACTCCAGGCATAATTCTTACATTCTCCGGCAGAGATTTCCGGAACCCATCGCTCCGGCCAGATGAAGAAGGACCGGCCTCAGAATGATTTTCATCCCCGCACAAGAGAAACCCTAGGACAACCACCTTTATTAAGCAGATCCACAGGCCCCCACGCTGCCGCCCGCCGGTCGACCTTATCGGCGGAAGAAGAGGCCACCACTGACCGCAGACCCGTCGACGAGTCGTCTGCCGCCACCCCCAACACCGAAGTAGGCCACCAACGTCAGCCGCCGGGAGGAAGAAGTGCAGAGGACCCACCGGCCACCACCAGGCACGACCGCACCGGATCCGCAGCTATCAGGGTCACGCCCCCGCCGACTGCCGCATCACCAAGCCAGCAAACTTTCATATCAAGCCTTTATTGAACTCAAACCTTCATATCAAAGCCGATACAAGCAGCAAGGTCACACCCAGAGCTTCTGCACAGTAAGACCGCACATCCGTAGAAGAAGAATTACAAAAGTACAGACGTGAATGAAAATGCTAAGAGTAGTGTGCCGATCCGTATACTATGCTACTACCATCAATGTGGGGTGAAAATATTCTTTGCCACCTGTTCGTGTCACGAGCACATCGCCATACATAACGAATGGTGTTCCAGTCTGCGAAGAATAAACCACGGCCGGTGTGAGTTGGAAAATAAGCTGCAAAGAAGATGACTTTATAGCATTAAAAACAATGTTATTTTTACATAGCCATAGCGACAATAGTAAGGTAACCGCTTTCAGCCGTATTATGATTCTATTCTTGTGTTCTATACCTTGAAAACAGTTGTCAAAAATATTTACAACATTATGAGGTAGATACAAGTTCGAAGCCACTGTAATAACTGATCATAGGTCCATATAGAAGACGCAGTTGCACTTGAAGAATACATGTTTTATATTCTCGCCATGACAAATAAAATCAACACTCTGTGCTACCACGAGTGGACAACTGGACATATAGAAAAAACTTCAAGGTGTCCTCATCTTATTCACAAATAATTCTTATATGCATGAAATATATCGAAAAAATCACTCAATACCCGGTGTCCTATGTACCTCTAGCCATAGGGGTACTTCCCTGTACACTGCTTTATTATGGTTGCTAGTTGCGTTTTGCAATGTTGTCTTTGGTTAGAATAATATCTTAAAAAAGACACCATTTAATTCTTAATGATAAATTTTCCAAATGCGTTTATTGTTAATTATTTGCGCATTAACGTGGACTGTCCTTTGTACATGGACTCCATGAGGAATTTACCATTCCAATGTAGATTTCATCATATAATTTCTCTTTTTTATTTCAAAAATTATGCATGGCCATTAGAAGATCCCAAAAGTGAGGACTCCCGGTTTCCAGTAAAGCTGGGAGATCCCCTTCAATCCTACGTATTTTTTCTCGGAAGGTTTTTTCCATACCCTGCCTTTGTATATACTTGAAAAAATATTTATTAAGTAGGGCAGAAGTTTTAGCCTCGAGATCCTGAATCCCGAGGCCCTTAGTCTTTTGGAAGACGACACATACGTTCCATTCACATAAATCTATACTTTTTTCTTGTTGTCTCCTTGCCAAAAAATTCTTGAACGAAAATATTTCATTCTTTGGATTACTCCTTTAAGTACTTGGAACAAGATAATATATACATCATCATATTGTTGAGCGCTAGCATTGAGTTGACCAGGACTAAACGACCACGGAGAGAGAATAGTTTCCTTTCCAAATGCTCACTCTTTCTCCAAGCGATTCCTCAATAATATTCCACTTGATATTTGAGAATCTTCCATAATACATTAGGATTCTCAAATATCTAATGGGGAGCTGGCCTAGTGGCCTTTCTCACAACCGGACATTTTGGTGTACTGAGAGTTAAAATTTTGACTTGTGAGCTTCTCTGAAGCATAACAAATTGATCATGTAGAAACTGGTTTTACACACAAAAGTTTGTCAAATTCTTAATGCATAAACTCAAGCTTCTTATTTTCTTTAGATCACGCTCCACAAAAGGAATCATATCATTAGCGTACCACATGATTTTTCGGCATGTCTATCATTCTTCGAGTTCACTCGTCATGCATTTTAAATATAGTAGATTATGAAGCGTTTCTTTTGTTGAGAAAATTAGGCAAGTCTGGTATAGTTGTTTCAGTGCAGCGGTTCTTTTACGAAGAGCCCCCAATGGCCCAGCCAGGATCTTCTTGCTTCACCAAGAACTAAACTTACACAAAAAATAGCACA
>NC_061509.1:278505164-278547597 GCF_022539505.1 Lolium rigidum
GGGAGAACATATAGTATGTGGCCTACACAAAAATTACACATGGCAGCAATTATATGTGAATATATAATTCTTCAAAGTCTGCCATTTTTTTTTCTCTCAAATAGCACATCTAGACCTCAGTTTTTCTAGGTCAATATACCTTTTGTGCTACATTGTTGGATATTTTTTTGTTAGCCAAAAATCTCTAAAAAGATGTGGGGTACGTGTAGGTGTCATGGTTCTTACAAAAATGATACTCCATCAGTCAGCTACACTAAACTTGTACTTTTGAGCAGGGACCGAGGTGGAAGAGATTTCTAGGACACGTTGGACCAGGATTTCTCATCTCCATGGCTTACCTCGATCCTAGCAGTTGTAAGCCCAAGCAGCCTAGTTCCTTTCTTCTTTTCCTTGTGTTGACTTAATTTCAATGTGGTTTCCTATGCCTCTTTCTAATGTATATGTCCATCTATGTTATTAATCCGATGGTAAGCCCTTGCTAAAAATTGGCGCATATGCAACTCATTGCAACTAGAGGCTTTGATTCAATAACTTCTGATCTAGAATACACTTCAATGAGTGTATTCTATGTTAAAGAAGGATGTTGCAGAGCTGTCACACCCTAACACAAATTTCAGATACAATTTGTTATCCAGAATGGAGAAATTGAACCACCAAATACCACTTAATGGCAGATTTCTATAAAAGCTACCATGTATGTTAGATCTGAAAATCTCTCTCCAGTTTCCATGTATTTAGCTCTATGTTGGCAGCCACACATAAACTCACAGAAGTACACCAGTAGGTTGGCGACTTGCTTTGTGACAACCATCTGGATCGTCATCACTGTCAGGATTGCAACCTAATTGGTCTGGTGTTGTTGAAAAATATGGCCAGATATAACCATAAAGAATATGATAACATTTAGTTTTTGTTGCAGTCTTTGGTTACGTTTTCTCTTTGCTTTCTTTGAGAATGTACTAATTCTGACAGTTAAACTTTGCCCAACACACAGTGCAAACTGATTTACAGGCTGGGTACAGTCACAGATACGAGGTATAAATATTTGAAATATTCTTCTCCCTGTATCTTTTGTTATTGGATCTACTTATCCAAAATCTTAAAATTATTCCATCCATCATTCTAGAATAGCTAAATATTGTCTATCTTCAGTTATTATGGGTTCTCTTGTTTGGGTTCATCTTCGTGTTGATTATACAGTCGTTGGCAGCGAAGCTTGGTGTCGTCACAGGTGAGATTATCATCAGCATGCTCTTGATGTGAAGTTATAATTGGTATGAAGATTAACATATATGCATAATGATAATTAGGAAGGCACCTTGCGGAGCTGTGTATGGGTGAATACCCTAAGTATGTTAGATACGGCTTATGGTTTTTCGCTGAGCTAGGCGTGATTGCTGCCACTATACCAGGAGGTATTGAATCACTTGCTGCTCGTATTTTGTTTGTTTGCACTTGTTTGAATTCTTGTTAACTGATATTTATGTATAGTTTATTTTTGTGTGTTAGTTAGAAATGATATTCTCCCCTTTGCATTTGATCTCCAGGGTACTCACGTCATGTGAGATGCAAATAGCGCAGATATAATATTTCAATCATGCATATAGAAAATCGGTGCGGATTTAGATCCGGTAGATATCCTTGTGGCTTGTTTAGGTAAAGAACCATCTTATCCCTTAGCAACACCTACAAGAAATATACAAATTCACGCTCAAATGTTGTCCCACATAGTACTATCACCGGTCTGCACAATTCATGAAACGAAATGTGTGGTTATTAGAGTTTCAGGATTTTGCAACTTTTCAAGTGTGTTATACTAATAAAGCATAAAGGGTCTAGAAAACATGTGTACAGGTTATACCAACTAAGGGTTGTAACATGAAATATTTTCTTATAGAATTTATGGTTGGGATGAGGTCCTTTCTACAATACCTGGTTTATAAGTTAAATATATTATTAATTAATGTAAATTTTTATATTTCTATGTTAACATTATTTATTCTTTGTGCAGTTTTAGGAACTGCTTTAGCATACAACATTTTGTTTCACATTCCGTTTTGGGCCGGTGTACTCATATGTGGAGCTACCATCATCCTACTTCTAGGATTACAGAGCTATGGGGTAAGACATTGAGTGCCTCTCTAAAACATAATAGACTGATCATTCAAGAATTTGCAATAACCAAAATGTAATTGATTCTGTACGCAAACAATATCATAACAACCACCACATGTTTTCTGTAAGCAACGAATTGGTATGTTTCCCTGAATTATCATACACCTTTAACACTTTTCTGCCTTGAAGCTGATATTTTGTACATATGAACTATCAAATAAATATAATAGTACAAAATATTGCTTCCAAAACTAGTCAATTCAATACCGTACCCTCCATGGATTCAGCTATATAGGTTGTGGCTAATGTAAGACAGTTGCGAGAGACTTCCTACATTAACATGATAATAAAAAAGTTATCGTTTCAACATTAATTATGTCATAGGAAAACGCTATTTCACCCACACCCCCGTGTTTCTTGGCAACTCCTACATGATTTTTATGTCGTCATGTAATTTTGTTCTACCTAAGAAGTCGAGAAGAACGTAGGAAATTATAGACATGGCGTGAACTTTTTCCTGTTTACGTGATATACAAATATACATAATTTTTGTGATTTTACACTATGATGACTCATATATTTTTATTATCTTAATGTTTTCATTGAGAGTCAATACGACTGCAATTATTTGTATAGCACACATAAATGTTGAATTTAACAACATAAAATTATCTTAGGTGTAGAATAACATTTTCTGGACAAGGGGTGCTGAATAGCATTTCTATATATATGCGTGTGATAATAAATGCACTAACATGTATGGTGTCTCTTTTTCTTAAGGTCCGAAAACTGGAGTTCATGATTGTACTTTTTATGCTCGTCATGGCCTCGTGTTTCTTTATAGAGTTGAACCAGGTCAATACTCCAGTGAGCGAGTTACTTGAGGGGTTATTTGTCCCGAGACTCAGAGGACATTATGCTATCTCAGATGCAGTTGCCCTGATCAGCGCTCTTGTTCTGCCGTAAGTATGAGACATTTTTTTGCCTCGTTGGTTATTACTGTTGAAATTGTGTTCTGATGAGAATATCAGTTAAAAGAATTTTCTAACAATCTAATATTTCACATAGGTGTACTTTGTTACTCATAACGTTACATATTTATGAATTGAATGCCAATAGAGACATCATGAATAGTCAATCCATATTTATTGTTGAATTAACACATCTATTACTTAGACTATGTGAAATATTAGACAATGTTTTAACTAAGAAACATTATCTAATATTTCACTGCACCTATTAAACATCTATCCTCCAAGGATCTTTGACACATTTAAATGATGATATAAAAAGCACATTTAAATGATGGATCCAAAAAAAGCTAAGTGACTAATCCACAGATGGATTTCTATCAGACCACATGGTTTTTGTCTAGCATGAAACTTAGAAAGACATTTATATATTTCACTGATTTCAATTTTCTGACATAATAGGCACAATCTCTTCCTACATTCTTCTTTGGTTATATCAAGAAACATACCATCATCATGTGAAGCAGTTAAGGTAAACCTTTTGAATTGTATTTATGGTAAACCTTACAAAGTTGGCTAAACAAGGAGTTGTACTAATTCCTAGTATAATTTGGAGAATAAAGTAAGTGAACATAATAAAAGTAGCACTATACAAATGCGAGCTAATTTCATTACTGGCTAAAGGTGGCATAACTGAGAATATTATAACAAAATTATCATTTTTGTAACTACAAATGGCTCCATATTATCCACATTATTTTTTTTACTTATTTCCAGAATACATGATGATAATGTCAATAATATTTTTTCAGGATGCATCGGTGTTCTTCTTGATAGATAATGCACTCGCCTTGTTTCTTGCGCTACTCGTAAATGTGGCCATTGTGTCGCTATCTGCAACTATATGTGTTGATAATATTTCACTTGAGACTGACACATGCAGCAGTCTTACTTTGAAGTCAGCATTCATACTATTCAAGGTTAATACTCCTGGAAACATTATTATATCATCGGCCTTACATTTTAGAAGTATAATGAAACATCTGTTGTAGTTATACGAAATGCATAGTACATAATTGATATAAATCCATTCTTATGTACACCTTTTGATCTTTAACAGACACAATATATACATGTAGATGAATTACTTCGAAAGAATCAAATTATACAAATTGTGTAAAATAAAAAAATATTCATCAAGGTAAATTACAACTGTTTGTTTCGCAGAATGTTTTGGGAAGGTCAAAATCAGTTGTGTACTGTTTGGCATTACTAGCTTCTGGACAAAGTTGTGCGGTGATTACCACATATTCAGGCCAATATATTATGCAGGTAGATTTGTTTTATTGAATGCAAGAGTTTGCAAAGTTAATATATACTAGTTGCCAACTCATGCACCCGCATGGGCCAGTCTATTGTCTTGAGCTCATTTGAAAATAAGGCCAATGCAAATACTCCATAGTCGATGTGAACCAAAAAAAAAAAAGATATCCAAAAGGACATCTTTTTTGTGAATTATCATTTAAAAGTATTAAAACAATTCTTACATTGGGATAAAAATCATGCCATTACAGGATTTGTGTGCCATGTATACATATTGGACAACAGAATTATATATGCTAAATTTAAAAGTATACATATTCAATCCAACAGGATAAATGGCTTATGTGTCTGTTGTCTCCGATCAAAGTGAGATTTTCCAGTGAGTTCATATTTAGTAAAGTAATGGATAAATAGATAGACAGATTTTGCATATGTGGTATAAATTCATGCAAGAAAACAATATCTGTTATAAAACATAATTAGGGACATACGATTTTTCTCTCGAACTTACGGAATTGCAATGTGCACATACGAGTTCTATTACATGATGAGCTCATATCAGACCATACCACGGAATCATTCTAAGACTGAACTTAAGGTACGGGAATATAGAGGTAAAGTTATATGCTTGCTATAATTTCTGTTTGACTAAGAAGCTGTAGGGGAGGCTTGAAAATTATACAGTAAAAAGTTGTGGCTGCCATAGTTCTAGTGGACTAGAAAAAAAAAAGCATGTGTGTATAGAAATACCATTACTCACATACTTATTAACTATTCAGATGTTATATACTTAGTGTGTCAAACCTGAGAAATACATTCAAGCCCAAGTTTTTAAAATAACATAGGATATTTATATTAATTCGTTGACATGATTTCTCCTAATGTTCCTTCAGTGTAAAGCATTTACCGTGAATTTTGCAGGGATTCTCAGGGATGAGAAAGTTAATCATATATCTCGTTGCTCCCTGTCTCACTGTGGTGCCTACTTTGATAATTTGTAGCATCGGTGGTGCTTTACGAGTTCGTCAACTTATCAATATAGCTGCGGTGACTTCTCTAGTTCAACTCATTGCAGAAAATTGAACGTAAAATATATGCAAATGTTTTATAATGGTTTTTTTTTTGTGTGTGTTACAGATCATATTATCCTTTGTCCTGCCATTTGCTCTCATTCCTCTCCTCAAATTCAGTAGTTGTCCCTCAATGGTAGGACCTTACAAGAACTCAATATCGGTAAGTTATACTATGCTTATGCTTATAATCAAGTTTTCATGTGGAATTATCTTACCAAGATAACTTGTGTAGTGTGAATACAGCAAAAAGATTTGATTAGGAGGGTTTCTGTGAATCCTGTTTTAAAAAACAAATGCTCTTGTTAATGATAGGCGGGTTCATGTCCTACATACGTGTTAGTGATATTAGAATAAAGAATTATGGACCCTCTAGATTTGATTGTGCTTACTGAAAAGAACCAAAAATGCACGATAATTATCCAGATGGTGCATGGTAGAATAAAAATGACTTATTAACATGGAATTCCGACAATAATAAAAAGTCTGGAAGAGATAGTACCAAGTACCATTTTTTAAATAAAATGTAGAATTATTTCACAACATTCTTGTTAGAATTGTACTTGGGCACCACTTTGACCCATTTTCATCACAAGACCTAGCTACCCTGATCTCTATGCAGCCAATCATCACCAACCATACCCTGAACTGAAAAGGTGTAAAATGGAAACAGTTGTAGACTGTGCCAAGCGAGGAGGATAGGAATGTGTTAGGACACAACCTGAATCATGCATACAATTGGTTACTTTTATACCATAAATTGTTCGTTTGTTAGGGCTCCATCCTTAAGTACTGTTTCTCATCATATTTAATTTTTGTTTATTTTTTCTACATGGTTCTTACATTGATTTTCACCTTAACTCTGTAGATCACGCGAACCTCATGGATCCTGTCTATGGTGATCATCAGCATCAATACTTATTTCTTTTGTAATAGCTTCATCAGTTGGCTTGTATATAGTGACCTACCAAGGTTTGCTAAAGCAATAATTAGCACCCTTGTCTTCCCTTTCATGGCGGCCTATGTTGCTGCGGTCATATACTTGGCTCGCAAAAAAGTTATTATCAATGTGGCACTACCGTCCAGATCAGTTTCTTGTGGGATTGAAGTGGAAGAGGTGCGAATAGAAGATGGTCGATAGTACTGAAGGTTTGGCTTGCTAGGTTGGAATCATGTTTTGGACACATTTTGCTTTCTTCGAGAATGAACCCGTTCTCGTGTACTGATTCGATTCCATAGAGGCTCTTGTAACCATGGTAGGACCTAGCGTCCCTCTTCTCCGGACAAACTACAGACTAAAGTGCATAAGATGATTTTGATCTGTAGTTTGCCCGGGCTTCAAAAAGTTTCTAGGTCCACCACTGCTTGTAACTCCTCGATCAACGAAGCATCGACTAGTTCATGTATAGCATAAGGTGTATATATTTTTAGCTAGTCAATTGTTTGTCATGTACGCTCAACTATGCACCCAGTAGAATGAACTACTTGTGATTGTGCCTAGCCAGGGATGATTTGTATTCACTTCTGCTTTTCATTATGCACTCTCTTAAAATATTTATTTTATGAAAAATCTTGCCTCTAACTGGCCGATTTTCATCAAAGTGATTAGAATACAGAGGAGGTGATTTTGAATATAAGATATGCATGTCTAGTGTCCAAGGCCTTTGCTTTAAAGCAAGTAAACCAAACTGTGTACCCTAAATTCGCATTGCAACTGTTTTCATTATTGGCAGCGTTGAAAAGTCCAACAAGATGTGGGAATGCTTCATAACATAGCCTAACCAAATCGATGGCACGCCACATAACTCTTTATGGTAAGGCACTACCACTGAACAGACACATATTATACACTATATAAAAGGTAATCAATTTACCACATCTCAGATTGATTTAGCCACTGTAGATGGTCTATTTATCTCTTCATCCCTCCAATCGTTGCCTGACACGTGCTTTCCATCTTTACTGCCACGTTAAATTAGTGCAATCAGCTGTTTTGCATTTTCCTTTTCTTCCGTCTGAAGGTTACCGGTTACCGGATGCGACTCTGCCTTCCTTTGAATTGCTTTGATTGCTGCCGGTAATCACGTTTTTACGGTTTTAAAGCGGTGAGTCTTTCACGTTCTGCCACGTTATTTTTCACGGTAAGGTATGTGTCCTCTTCTGGCTTATCGGATAAACTTTGCGTGTCCATATCAGAAATATCTAGATTTTCTGTTCTCTTCCCCGTGGAAAGCGAAAAGGCAGCAGCACTTCCCCGGCTGATTGCTCCGTGCGAGTCTGTCTATTTGCCTTCTCTCTGCTTACCGCTCCGGCGGCCGGTGGTGGGGAGTGGCCGAGTGGGATCCCTGTGTTCCGGGTCCAGCCTGTAAATATGTTAGGGCTAGGTCTTACCGATGGTTGTGCTCCGTCAGCGAGTTGTTCTCAGGCCCGGCCCTGGGGGGGTCCAGCGGGGCGGCCGCCCCGGGCCCAAAAAATTTAGGGGCCCAATTTTTTTATATAGGCTTACTATAAGTTGCAAAAAAAATTAACATTTTTAAATGGGCTTTCTATACTTTGGGCCTTTCTTTTTTTTTTCTTTCAGTTGCCGATCCGGCCGGCCGGCCATGAATACGTACAGGCACGACCGCACGTCCGCACGAGCAGGCAAGATCGGCAGATCATTGATCGATTATCGATAGTTGGATCGTAAGCAGATACGCGGAAGTGCGGAACAGAAACCGCCTCGTGCCCGGCGTCCTCGCCCAGGCAGTTTCCAGCTCTCCTGCGTCCTGCCGGCTGCCGCCGCTGCGGCGCTGCCCCTGCGTGACTGCTGCATGCGACGCTGCTGCCTGGTCCGCTGGTTCTGGTTGCCGCAGTCCCAATCGGCCAATCCCCTGCAGCGAATCTGCATAGAAGGTAAGAAAAGAATGCCGGCCGCCGCCGTTCTCTTGAAATTTAACTATCTCTAATTCGTGTTCTAAATTTTGATTAGTAGTTGTTGTTCTTATTTGTAGGAGCTAGGTTAACTGATCATGGCGCCTGAATTCGGTGCTAAAAAAAGAAGGAAAAAACAAGAAGAAAAATTAATTGAATCACAGAGATTGATATTGATTCCATCGTCAGTGACTTTGCTTCTAGGAATTGGCGCAGAAAATTTTAAGGTATCATGTAAACATTATTATTTTTATATGAATATTGCAATTAGATATACTTAAAGTATTTATTTTTCATCATCTCATACATGTGGGTAAAAAAGTTATAGTAATTAGTAAGAGGGGTCCAAAATTTTAGTTCCGCCCCGAGCCTTCAAAATCTCAGGACCGGCCCTGGTTGTTCTGATGAGGTTCCCTTCCCCTCGACTACGTTCGCTAGGATGGGATCGACGAACCGCCGATGTTGATTACTGGGGGTTGACAGGATTAGGACTTTCTCGCCGTTCTTGCGGGACGGTGGTATCTCTCGGTCGCCGCCTTGCTGGAGTTCTCAATCTGGGGTTTCCAGTCGCCGGCGACGGTGCTGCAGCGGCGCCAGCGTTTTCTCCAGAGATGCTGTGAAACCAGTGGGATTGCTGGGCCTCGCGGAGGTGCTGTACAGGAGGTGGTCGTGCGCTGACCTGAATGGTGACGGCGGTGATCGAGCTTGAGCAACTGTATCTCTTTTTCTGGGGTGTGGAACTATGGATCCTGGTGACTCCCCCATCGTGACAAACAAGGTTCGACTTGCTTTGAGTTGCAGACAGCGGCAGCGGTGGACAGCCACCAGCTCATCCTGGAGGTTTGCTCTTTCTGTTTTCTTTGGAGATTTTCACTTGATCAGCTTTTGTTGGTACATCGTTTAGTTGATCTGATTGTGTTTTTGGTTCAACAGCACTGTGTTTTCTTCCTTGCCTTACCATGTGTGCACTTCTTATTTCTGCAGGTTCCTTATGTGTGGGTGGATGAGTGTATCTAAATGACTAAATCTAACAAATTTTCCCTGGCAAATGTGGAGAGGTGACATTGCGGAGCAAGCGCTGTCTATTGTGCATTAGATAAATGATGAAGAGACAAGAGCCATGGATGCTCCTTCAGGTTTCATGTGTATTGTGCGTTCTCAGTACTGATACCATATGAGATTAGTATTAGAATTTCTGAAAATGATTCGCCAGAAGGTTCGGCCTCGCAAGGTACAGCTGTGTTTCTGTATCTTAATACATTTTCATGGACAATGCTCAGTATCTCCACGCCATAAATAGAAGGTACAGGGGAAGAGTCCACCTACTAATGTATCCAAGCATCGTCCTATAGTGTCCCCTGCAGACTGCTACATTTCAACAAGAATATTTGATGCGTAATTTGTTAGCCTTCTTTGAGTCTTTATTTGCTACTCTACATAAACATAGAGGGCATAGCCTGAAAGAAACTGATCAGTTGTCACTAATATGTTCACCAATCTTTTGTGAAACTGACTCGCATATGGTGAGTCTCAATATTTTAAAAATAAACTTAATTAGCTCTAATCTGCTATAGGTGTAGTTAATTATTTTCTTAATGGCAATTTAGGAACCACAAAACATGTATGTGCAACAGTATAACTTCACTCCTTGTGAAACCTGA
This sequence comes from Lolium rigidum, assembly GCF_022539505.1. Classification (NCBI taxonomy): domain Eukaryota; kingdom Viridiplantae; phylum Streptophyta; class Magnoliopsida; order Poales; family Poaceae; genus Lolium; species Lolium rigidum. Next base: position 278,515,218 of record NC_061509.1, read on the forward strand.
TGACTACAGTCTGGTGCTAATGGTAATAGGACCAATTGTTGGTGCCTCTTACTCATTTGTTTTTGAACCAGAACTTGGGTTTAGTTGGTTATTTGTTGTTTCACCCAATCCAAAGATTGTGTTCCACCATATCGGTAGTGCTGAATAGTATTGTATGTAAGGATGCAGATTGTGCCACTAGATCCTCTATTAGGAGAGTGTGTAAGTAAGTATGGCACTGACAAAACCACTCCCTGTGTGATGCATTGCTTTTCCGTTTTCCATTTTCCCTGTTTGGCCCCTCAGTGTGTTTGTTGTTAACCTTCAGATTCACATAAGTCTGTCATGCCTTAGATTTATGTGCATATTCATATAACTTGCAAGTAATACCTTCTTCTCTCCTCCATGCATTTTCTTATATTTCAGATGTACACTAATCGACTCGTGAGTGCAGATTTTACTCACCTGTTAAGATAATCTTGGTAATATTGTCAGCAATTTTCTAATGAAACCAAATTCAGGTGGTTGCATCAATACCTGATCGTCCTTCCTCATTATTAAAGAATGACATAGCATATTTTGAAGTGATAATGCCTTTCAGGGAAAAACATGGTTAATCATGTTAATATCCGTGCTTCGCGCTCGGGTCAACCATCAGATCAGTATGGCAGGGCTAATGCAGGTAAGAAAAATTCTTGCTCTATTTCTACAAACCTAATTATTTTCTCTTTGGTAAAATAACTACCAATGAAACATCACATCTTCGATCAATGCATGAATCTCCTGGTATTCTAGCTTCTGGTGTTGATATGTTTTTCCCATGGGATCCAATAAATTATTAAGTGTCACATGTCCTATGCTTTCGTATGTCTGCTGCTATGAGCGCCTAAAAGGGGAATTCTAATATTATGGGTATCGTAACAGTTAAAATCATATCCATATAGTAAGTAAATTGTTCTATTGGATTAATTTGACAGTGTATCTGTTTCAGGAATTATCTTATTTTGTTGGAACTTATCATTTTTGTATGCATTGTCTTATATTACTGTACTCAAGATTTACCTTAAATAGGAATAACTAGATGATACCCCGCGCGTTGCTGCGGGATCCATAGATGAAATTTCAATTACATTTTATATATTCTTTTAGGACAAAATCATATTGGATAGTAAAATAGCCTGAGGTAGGCAAACAACGCTAAAAAAAATAAGTGTATCATGTCAAGATAACACAACTAATAAATATGTTACATGAAAAATGGAGTAGACAATTGGAGATAAATCAACCAGAAATATTCTTTTACTCTGCTTGCCACAATGAGTATTGCACATATTTGAAGGCAAAAACCTATTGAGCTGATCGACTGTACATTTCACAAATAATACAGATTCAATCTTTCGGAATTATGCATAGCCGTAATTTGCTAGAATCACGCTATAAATATTATCTTGGAGATTAGATGAAAGAGAGTCGTCCAACAATAACTAAATACTATGTATCAGTCAAAACAGTGTAACTCTTTGGAGGTAAAAATAAACGCGTGGTGATAACATGTAAAAGAGGAGTACGTCTTTTCATGTGTAATTCTGATTATGACCCATTGAGGAAATATATGTATGTAAGATTTTACAGTAGAACACCAAGTTGAGTATTAGACATTACATTGTCAAAGGCAACGCTATATCTTCGGAGCAATCTGTTGAAGACGATAAGAACCACAATAAGAGCATTGTAGCTGCTCCTTTTCATTTTTTCTAATTCAGATCAGAGCAACACCACTTGGTAAAGCCCCCGAAGTGAACAGATCTACAGCAACAACAAAATAATTTCAAATCATATGCATCGAGTAACTGTAATAATGATATTGCAACGTAAATTTGAAATTAGCATGCATAAATATTCTTTTACTCTGCTTGCCACAATAAGTATTGCACATATTTGAAGGCAAAAACCTATTGAGCTGATCCAGTGGACATTTCACAAATAAAGCAGATTCAATCTTTTGGAATTATGCTTAGCCGTACTTTGCTAGAATCATGCTATAAATATTATCTTGGAGATTAGATGAAAGAGAGTCGTCCAACAGTAACTAAATACTATGTATCAGTCAAAACAGTGTAACTCTTTGGAGGTAAAAATAAACGTGTGGTGTGTAAAAGAGGAGTGCGTCTTTTCATGTGTAATTCTGATTATGACCCATTGAGGAAATATATGTATGTAAGATTTTACAGTAGAACACCAAGTTGAGTATTAGACATTACATTGTCAAAAGGCAAAGCTATATCTTCCGACCAATCTGTTGAAGACGATAGGAACCACAATAAGAGCATTGTAGCTACTCCTTTTCATTTTTGCTAATTCAGATCAGAGCAACACTACTTGGTAAAGCCCCTGAAGTGAACAGATCTACAGCAACAACAAAATAATTCCAAATCATATGCATCGAGTAACTGTAATAGTGATATTGCAACGTAAATTTGAAATTAGCATGAATAATATGGAACAGTGTACATGAGGTCCATACTTCAGAATACCATATCGGAGCATGTTAAAGTCATTGATGGAGACTTGGTCGTCCTGCAACTATACTCGTCTACGGCGGCCGGCACTCCTCGAGTTTGTGGCGTTGGGCTTGCTGGTCTCAGGAGGCTAGGATAGAAGTTCGGAATTTGCCAACTCCAAGAGGACCAATGTCTTGTTCATGTGCGGCTGCTTGAGGACATGCCATGATCTAGCGGTAGAACATTGAGGCCAAGGATTGCAAAACTGCAGGAGGAGGGTGAAGAGAAAGATCCAGCCCTTCACGTGTTGAGTGCCCTAGCTATATATGTTTCGTGGAGATGATAATGGAGCAGATGAAAGATGATGGGACTTGGTGGAGGAGATGGAAAGACAGAGAAGTAAATATATTTATAAATCTAATTATCAGCTGCGCATTTTCTACCTGGAATAGTTAGTGGAGGAGATGAAGCGATTGAGATTGAGCTTAATGTGGAAGATAAGAAAAACGCAATTTGGCTGCATGAAACCGGTGGAGGATGCGAAGAGGAAGGGGTAACTAAGAAAAAGAAGATGATTGTTGTGTGCACTTAGCTTTGGGAAAAAATTAAAAACAAAAAATATGACATGGCGTGGTGGATGATGTGGTAGCCTTCCATGACATGGAAAGCTAGGATTGGTCAATGATGCTTGATGAGGTGGGTAGCTTGCATGTTGAGAGAAATACCTTTAGTGGGTTGTTCCAATTTAGATATTATAGATGTGCCTTTTTGTTGTCAGCATGTTGCTGCTGAATCAAGAGCAGTAGCTGCATTGACATGCTACCTCATTGCTTAACGTTTAGTTTTCTGCTTGCTGACTTTTGTTTGTATTATCCTGCTGTTTGAGATGCTTCTTCTCTGTTGCTCTGTCTGATACTTTCATGTGGGTGCTTACATACCAGAGGTTCGTCTTGGCAAGCTGCTGGTTGGCTGTTCTGAAGGTAGCTATTTTCTTCCTCTTTCCCTATTATACATTCGCTCGGTCACTCTTCTTTTTCTCTTTGTTTTCCAACTTACAAGCAAATTGGGAGCATTTGAGACAGGCAAGGATATGATCCTTAGAGAACTAGCCAGGAAAGTATCCGGAAGACAAAACCCATGAGAGTAATAAGGAAGGTGTACACGTTTGCAGCATGCTGAGGTATAATAGACTGTATGGAATGGAACATGAAAATGTAAGGCCATTGTTTGCGTCATTGGTCCCTCAGTGGTGAAAGATATTCTCGATCCATGCGGCCTTGCTGATGTGCTAATTCGAGTTTAGCCAAAAGCAGGCATGATCAACAAATATATATAGTGCAGGAACGGTTATTGATCAACTATATATATGTAGTATGCTGGAAGTAATTACTACAGAAAAATGCATCATGCCATTCACTTGCTGATGTAGTATGTCTTCCAGTTAAGGAGTTCGGTGGCAATTCACTTGTGGACTGATCGGTTATAAATATGCTCCTATATATAGGGGAGTGGTGTTTTGGAACATGGGAGCATATGCTCCCTATATTTTAAAATGCATCTTACACATATTTTAAATTTCAAAAAAATTGAAACAAAAAATTCGCACGTACATCTTCACGTGCTAAGCGCTCACAAAGTCGTTTCATAAAAAATAAACTTATCATGTGACGTGTGTAAAAAAGACAAAATTCAGTGCTAAAAACAATGCTTTTCACAGGATAAGTTTTCTCTTTTTTACATAGGCCACAAAAAATATTATTTTTTCGTGAAACTTGACGCACACACATATATTATGGAGATGTACATGTAGAATTTTTTGTCAAAATTTTTCCACACTTCGAAATATGTTTTCTTGGTAGAGGGAGCATACGCACCCGGGAGCCGAATTGAATTTCCGGATCTCATCCTTTTTAAGACCAAAAGAACAAAATATGATTTGAAAAGATTAAATTCTATCTTACATGCGCACATTTCATATTCTTGCACATTACAATGTCTTACCTCCTGAATTCTCCCTTCTTCCGTCTACGGGCGCGGCGTGTCGCCGCGCCTATGCTTCCTAGTTCTAGTAAGCTGATAAAGGTACCACTGAACAGCTGCAGCGAGAGATGTAAATCAGTCGTGAAGTCTTTGGAACCATTGTTCTTCTCTCAAAAAAAAAAATGCATTACAAATTCAACAATATCGACCTATTTATCTTCTTAATGTAAGTTTTAAGATTTTCACAAAGGTGGGCACCAATCGCGTAAGCGATGCCGCACACAAGGTGGTCAGGCCGATGCAAACAGCCTTTATGCATGGGAGACATATTTTGGAGGGTGTGGTTGTTCTTAATGAAACGATTCACGAGTTGCATAGAAATAAATTCTATGGGATTCTTCTTAAATTAGATTTTGAAAAACCATATGATAAAATTAATTGGGATTTTCTACAACAAGCCTTATGTATGAAAGGCTTTGACCCGAAGTGGTGTCAATGGATTCAACAGTATGTGAGTCGTGGTAGTGTTGGTGTTAGAGTAAATGACGATATTGGGCATTATTTCCAAACGCGCAAGGGGCTCAGACAAGGAGACCCTTTATCCCCGACCCTTTTCAATATTGTCGTTGATATGATAGCAATTATTATGAATAGGGCCAAAGAGGATGGCCAAGTGGATGGGCTCATACCCCATTTAGTCGACGGCGGGTGTCCATTATTCAATATGCGGATGATACCGTTATTTTTATGAAGCACGATTTAGAAAAGGCGTTGAACATGAAGCTGATATTGTGTATGTTTGAATAATTGTTTGGGATTAAGATCAATTTTAATAAAAGTGAGATTTTTTTGTTTTGGTCGGGCCACGGAGGTGGTAGACCAATACAAGTGAAAGAACATGTCCATTGCCCATGTGTGATTTTGGTAATTGATGATAATCCCTATGGACTAACGGTTGTATTGAGAATATATCTTAGGTCAAGTCCATAGCCATGTTGGACTCAAGGTTGCAAGATGGAGAAGACGGAGTACAATGATGAAGATGATGTCGAAGAGAGACGAAGACGGTGTAGAAGATGAAGAGAGAAGACGGCGTTGAAGATGGATGAAGACGGTGGCGTGCGTACAAGATCGAAGAAGACGGTGGCGTATATGTTGGAGGAAGACGGTGGCATGTACAATGATGAAGAGGATGAAGACGGAGCTTGCCGACTCGAGAGGAATGCGCAAGCATAAGGTTTGTGCTCGGTAGGATAGTGGGTCTATCGGAGAGAGCTCAAACCTTGTATGCATTGCATCGTGTTTCTTGGTTGTTCTTGGTTCTTATCTATGTAGATGTTCGAGAGCTTGTGTTCATTCTTATGACAAGCTCTAGCTCATCGGAAACGGATTCCGGATGCATCGCATGTTGCATGTGCGAGGGTGATGATTCTCCCGATATACCATATTGAGAGGTTACACCTCTATGACCATGGGAAAATCATCATCCACTCTTTTCCATGATTTCATCATGTGAGAAGGTAGCTCTCGTCGCCCTCTTTCCAACAAAATTGGTTTCACCGCAATCCGAGTTTCCTAGCTCAAGTTATGAATTTTACATTGCGTCTTATTTGGAAAAAGAAAAAAAGGGGGCGGTAGTACCGCTTGGGCTTCCGGCCCAGTACCGGACTGCCCTTCCAGGCTTACTGGACCCGGAGCGGTACCGGAACGGTACCAGGCCGGTAGTACCGTAACTATTACGGTACCAGGCCCGGTACTATCGGCCCAGCCCGTTTTTTTTCTCACAGTCGCTGCTGCCTCCTGCTCTTCCTTCCGCGTGGGCCGCCTCCCTCCTCCGGCCCAGCGAGCCCCGCAGCAAGCCGCCGCTCCACTCGCCCGCATCGCTCGCTGCCGCCGCCAGCTCACCCCCGCGCGGGACGCGCACGCACACGCATGCGGCTGCGTTGACCCGCGGGAGAGCCTCCCGCTCGATCCCGCGCTCGCACGCGCTGGCCCCACCGCGCTGCTGCTACTACTGCTGCCACGCTGCACTGTCCCTCGCATGCAATCACGCATGCTGCCGCACTGCTCTGCGCTGCCCCGCGTTTCTCTCTCCCTCTTTCTCAGATTCGATCCAGTTTTCAGCACAAGCGGTAGTACCGCTTTGCACAGCGGTACTACCGGTTTGGGGCGTTTTTCAGCTGTTTTCTGCGCAGTTCGCGCGCGAGCGGTGGTACCGCTTTGACAAGCGGTAGTACCGCTTGGGCGCGAATCTGACCGTTTTTCCAGCCCCAACAGCTATATTTTGGAGCCCCTATTTATACCCCTCTTCCACCTCCGACCCAAACACTTCTTTCCCTCCATTCTCTCTCCTCCATTGTTGACCTTGAGTTGTTTGATCCTCCTCTTGATCCCCCCACTATTTCTTGCATATTTTTGGGGGAAAGGAGAGAGGAGATCTAGATCTAGAGCTTCACCAATTGAATCCCTCTCCAAGTGAGGGGATCTTGCTAGATCTAGATCTTGGAGTTGCTTGGTGTTTCTCCTCATATTTGTTCTTCCTCCCTTATTCCCCCAATAGCTTTTGTAGCTTTGTTGGAATTTGGGAGAGAAGAACTTGGGCATCTTAGTGGTGTTCTTAGCCATTGCATTAGGTGCATCGGTTTGGGTTCTCTCCGGGGTTTCGGTCTCGTAGAGGGCATGTTGACCTTGGTGGTGTTGTAGCCTTAGTGGCCTTGTTACCTTTGTGGTGATGTAGCCTTTTGTGGCCTTGTAGCCTTTGTGGCCTTGTCGTCTTTGTGGCGTTGTTGCCTTTGTGGTGTGGTAGCCTTAGTAGCGTTATTGCCTTAGTGGAGTGTGGTAGCCTTTATGGTTTTGGTGCCGGTTGTGGCGCGTTGGTGTCTTGGTGGCCTTGCCGCCGGTGTGGCGTGTTGTAGCCTCTTGTGGCCTTGTACTTGAGAGCCTCCGTGTTGTGGAGTTGCCTCAAGCTTGATACTTGGGAGTTTGCCCAAGCTTGTACGGGTTCGGTGACCACCCTCAAGGGTCCCTTAGTGGATCGAGGCTTTTCTCCTTGGAGGAAAGGCTCGAGGAGAATACGATGGCCCTAGTGGCTCATTGGAGTGCCTCGTGCCTCCACACCGCTCCAACGGAGACGTAGCACCCTTGGGTGTGAACTTCGGGATACATCGTCGTCTCCTCGTGCACCGGTTACTTCTCAACCCGAGCTCCTTTACCTATGCGCTTTACATTGTGATATCTATCATGATTGATGCTATACCTATCTTGTTATCACCTTGTTGCTCATCATGCTAGCATAGTTTATTGGAGCACTTAGGCAAACCCCTAGTTGTTAGGCTTTGAGCTAAACTAGTAAACACTTGTAGTTTTATTCCGCCTAGTTTAGCTCTCAAGTAGAAGTTTTTATACACCGCCTATTCACCCCCCTCTAGGCGACGTCCTAGTACATTCAATTGGTATCAGAGCTAGGGCTTCACCGCCTAGAGAGTATGACGTCGGCTAGAGGATTAGTGCACATTTCCACCTTTACATTTGATGGCACTAATTATGATGCTTGGAAATTCTACATGTTTGATTATTTTAGGGGCATGCACCCACATGTAGAGCAAATTCTTGATATGGGTTTTTCTCCTCCTAAGGATCCACAAAATCCAACTTTTGAGGAGAGGAAAAACTCTTATCTAGATGCTAAAGCTACTAAAGTGCTTTGCCATGTTGTGAGTCATGTAGTGATTTTCTCCATCGCGCCCTTCCGGAGTGCTCATGAGTTTTGGACAAAGCTTCGAGATACATATGGTGGGTCCAAGACCATTGAGGATGATCACAGTCCTTCCACTTCACCAATGTGTGGTAAGACACAAGGTAATGATATGGTGAGTGGTGATGAACATTGCATTGTTGATGGTGAGCCTTCTCTAGATGATTCTTCATCCCTATCTCATTGCAATGTTTCATCTTTGGACTTGAACACTCATAGCACTATAAATGCTTTACATGCTAGTGTTGGTAGTCCTTGCATATCTTCATTCCATGATGATATGCTTGCGTTGTCTTGTTGCCATAATGAAAATACTTTGCTTTCCTCTAGTATTTGTGTGACTAACAATGTAGAGGAAACCGAAGATGCTATGGGCCAAGACAAGATCTTGGATGGAGCTTCAATTACTTCATCCTCTTCATCACCTCATGGTTCCTACACTTGCCTTATGGCTAAGACTTCTAAGGTATCTCCTTCCTTGGAACCCTATATATCTAGTGATGATGAGAATGATGATATGGAAGAACTTAATGTTGCTTCCTTAAACATGATGGGTGAGTTGGTTTTTCATGCTCTTCATAAGAAGAAATTTGCTTGCTCTAACGTTATGAAAATCTTGGCTTTTGCCATTGAGAGCACAAAAATTATTGAGAAAAAGGAAGAGCATGAGCGCGAGTATGCAAACGAGATTGCAACTCTTAGAGAAGCTCTTAAAGAACAACAAACCACCAATGAATATCTTGAGGAGACCTTTACTCTAGAGCTATATATGGTAAAGAAAATCTCGTGATAGAGCTTTAGAGGTGGCACATGATTTTAGAACTAAAAATGTTGAGCTAGTAAGTGCTCATGCTAAACTCCTTGAGGATTTTGAGCTTCTCAAAAGTAGCTCTAGGGCTATTGAGAGTGAGATCATCAAACTCACCGAGTCACATGAGCAATTTAAGGCTCTCAACCTAATAGAGCTTGCTAAGTTGCCTTCTCCTTGTGCTATAATTGACAATGCTTGTGCTACTAGCTCTACCTCTTGTGAAGCCTCCATCTTGAAGGAGAATGTTGAGCTAAGGGCTCAACTTGCTTTGCTAACAAGCAATTATGAGAAATTGGAAGAAAATTATGGAAAGCTTTCTAGCTCCCATGATGATCTTCTAGTCTCTCATGATTTGCTAAAGTTAGCTCATGAGGCTATCATGTCAAAGGTAAAATCTTGTGAGCCTCATGTGAGTACTAGCACTACCTCTCAAAATGCTATTTTGCCATATGCTAGTGCTTTTAGTTCACCCACTCATGCTATTGACTTATCTTGTGGTGAACTACCTTCTATGCCTTGTTCTAAAATTCCATGTGCTAGTGCTAGTAATTCACTCACCCATGCTATTGCTATATCTTGTGGTGAATTACATACCTTGCCTTGTTGCTCTAACAATGAAGTTTCCACTTCCTCTAGTACTTGTGTTGTTACTAACCATGTAGGGGAAATCGAAGAGCTCGAGGCCCAAGTCACTTCTTTGAAGAAGGACTTGGTAAAGGGTCATGAAGGGAAGCAATTCCCCAATGACAAGAGTGTACTTGGATTCAACTCCAACAACAAGAACAAGTCCACCACGCACAAGCGGAAGAAGGGCTAAGGGCATGTGAAGGACCCCGCCAAGATTGTGTGCTTCAAGTGCAAGATTGAAGGGCATCATGTTAGATTGTGCCCCTTGAAGAAGAAGCCACTTGGCGTGAAGAAACAAGGGAAGCGGCCTTAAGATGGAGCTCATGGTCTACCTCAAGGCCAAGCTCAAGGTCTACCTCGACTTGAAGAAGGGCCACTACCCAAGAAGGATCAAGCCAAGGCTCCCGTTGTGGAGAAATCAAGTGAGAAGAAGGAGAAGAGAAGAAGATGCTACATATGCCGTGAGAAGGGCCACATCTCCTCCTTTTGCACTAGTGGTAACTCATCCAACCCTATCTTGATCCATGGTGCTTATTCTCTACATAAGGATAAGGTTGGCGATGTGTTTGCCAAATATGTTGGCACTCAAAGTGGTTTCGTAAAAAGAACCATTTGGGTTGCCAAGCCTATTGTGACTAACTTCTTAGGACCCAACTTGGTTGGGGACCAACAAGTCAAAATTTGATCAATAGGTACATGTGGAGGGCATGGAGGCTTGACTAGTTCATGAAGACTTGGGGGACCTTCATCATTTTCACCTCCTAAAGTCAAGTACTATTCCTTTCATCCTTTACCCATGCTCCTCCTTGCGGTAACGAGTCCTCAACTCCTTTACATTGAAAGTTACTCGCTCCCCTTTCACATGTGTTGGTTTTGTACCTTGCATGTGGTTGTGTATGTTGTGCTTCCTACTTGCTTATCTTGCTTCCATGCTTATATATGTTGGGTGGCACATCATGTACAATTGTTCTTTGTTGAGCCTATTGCATCTTATTACTTGTTGGCTCATGTGAGAAATTAATGGACTATCCCATTTTGGAGGAGTGATATGCTTTGTGCATTTCACAATCCTAAAATGTGCGACATGATGAATTAAAATTCTATAATGTCTATTAATTATCTCATTTGGTTCTTATTTGCCTCTTGAATGAAAAATGTCTTTATCACATTATGGGGGAGTATTGTGCTTTGTGCATTTTACAAGCCTAGAAAATGTGAACATTTGAGGTTGTGTCACATAGAATTGATATTATAGATTATCTTGTTCCTATGTGACATGTGTGCTCAAACAAATCCCACTTTACCAAATGCATTCTTAGTTGTGAAGATGATCTTGGACATACTCACAAACTACCATATGGATATTTCCTAAATACCTCTTGTCCTTGGACAATTGGTAATAAATTGTGTGGTATTGTTCCGGATCATCCTCACACTTGGCTCATGTGCTCAATTGCTTCATCTCTTGCCAAGTATTTGTTGTTGTGGGTTAGACTCCCAAGTGTCTTCCTTGCTTCTTATGCTCACCCTTATCTTACTTGAACCTTGTTAGCGTTTTGATAAACAATGGTGGAGCGATGATCTCGCATTTGTGCATTTGTATTCAAACACAAAATCCTAAATGGTGCACTAATTTTGGGGGAGCTCTCCTATGTTTGCTAGAACACTCCCTTATTTCAAGAATTTGACCTTGGAAGACAAACCTTTTCTTTTCGGTACTTTTGTGCCATCATGAAAAGCGTTGAGGGTTTGGTTTATTTGGAACCTTGCTTTCTTTGGGAGTTGGTTATCTCATTACTTTCTATTTGGTTTAGATTCTTAAAATGAGATAAGTCCTTGAGCATGCTTGTTTTGGATATCTTGCTCTATTTCTCTTGTACCTATCTTGTGTGTGCATGTTTCTTTGTAGATAATGTCTTTGCGATGTTGTCCACTTAAAGAAACTTATATACATGAGAGATGGTACATATCTTTTGATATCCCTCTTTGTTGGAGTCCATTCTTTCCATTCTTGTTTATCTCTTGATGACTCCACAAAGAATTTGATATGAGTGCTCATTTTAGCCTATTTGCATCTTCAAGCACTCATTTTTGATTTTGGCACAAGCTTTGTTTTATTTGCTTCTTATTAAGCTTGTGTTTCTTTTTTTTTCATTGGTTGCTTGCTTCATTTGTCGAAGCTTTCTCACCTTCACATCCTCTTGCAATCTTTGATCCTCAATATAGTTGGATTCCCTCCCGGTATTCGTCATTGAATACGTGCATTTGATTTCACTCACATTATGAGAAATGCACACCTTACGGAGGAAGTCTAACTATATTGGCCTTCCGAACCTTTCGTCCATTTTGGCAATCGATGCCAATGGGGGAGAAGTTTGGAGGGTTTAAGGGAATTGCTTTTGTTGGTTCTTAAGCATTTGCCTTTCATGCCTTGCATTTGTTGCTTTGCATGGTTGAATATTTAGAGGATACTCCGCTAGGCTTTAATTGCCGGTATATGCAATGAAATTCAAGTTCATTCACACATGCATATATTATGGGGGAGTTTGTTCTAAATATTCAACTTGGGTTGTTCGCTAAATTCCATATTTAAACCCTCTCAAAGAGATTGTCATCAATTACCAAAATGGGGGAGATTGAAAGAACATGTCCATTGCCCATGTGTGGTTTTGGTAATTGATGACAATCCCTATGGACTAACGGTTGCATTGAGAATATATCTTAGGTCAAGTCCATAGCCATGTTGGACTCAAGGTTGCAAGATGGACAAGACGGAGTACAATGATGAAGATGGTGTCGAAGAGAGACGAAGACGGTGTAGAAGATGAAGAGAGAAGACGGCGTTGAAGATGGATGAAGACGGTGGCGTGCGTACAAGATCGAAGAAGACAGTGGCGTATATGTTGGAGGAAGACGGTGGCATGTACAATGATGAATAGGATGAAGACGGAGCTTGCCGACTAGAGAGGAATGCGCAAGCATAAGGTTTGTGCTCGGTAGGATAGTGGGTCGCATCATCGGAGAGAGCTCAAACCTTGCATGCATTGCATCGTGTTTCTTGGTTGTTCTTGGTTCTTATCCATGTAGATGTTCGAGAGCTTGTGTTCATTCTCATGACAAGCTCTAGCTCATCGGAAACGGATTCCGGATGCATCGCATGTTGCATGTGCGAGGGTGATGATTCTCCCGATATACCATATTGAGAGGTTACACCTCTATGACCATGAGAAAATCATCATCCACTCTTTTCCATGATTTCATCATGTGAGAAGGTAGCTCTCGTCGCACTCTTTCCAACAAATTGGTTTCACCGCAATCCGAGTTTCCTAGCTCAAGTTATGAATTTTACATTGCGTCTTATTTGGAAAAAGAAAAAAAAGGGGGCGGTAGTACCGCTTGGGCTTCCGGCCCAGTACCGGACTGCCCTTCCAGGCTTACTGGACCCGGAGCGGTACCGGACCGGTACCAGGCCGGTAGTACCGTAACTATTACGGTACCAGGCCCGGTACTACCGGCCCAGCCCGTTTTTTTTCTCACAGTCGCTGCTGCCTCCTGCTCTTCCTTCCGCGTGGGCCGCCTCCCTCCTCCGGCCCAGCGAGCCCCGCAGCAAGCCGCCGCTCCACTCGCCCGCATCACTCGCTGCCGCCGCCAGCTCACCCCCGCGCGGGACGCGCACGCACACGCATGCGGCTGCGTTGACCCGCGGGAGAGCCTCCCGCTCGATCCCGCGCTCACACGCGCTGGCCCTACCACGCTGCTGCTGCTGCTACTGCTGCCACGCTGCACTGTCCCTCGCATGCAATCACGCATGCTGCCGCACTGCTCTGCGCTGCCCCGCGTTTCTCTCTCCCTCTTGCTCAGATTCGATCCAGTTTTCAGCACAAGCGGTAGTACCGCTTTGCACATCGGTACTACCGGTTTGGGGCGTTTTTCAGCTATTTTCTGCGCAGTTCGCGCGCGAGCGGTGGTACCGCTTTGACAAGCGGTAGTACCGCTTGGGCGCGAATCTGGCCGTTTTTCCAGCCCCCAACAGCTATATTTTGGAGCCCCTATTTATACCCCTCTTCCACCTCCGACCCAAACACTTCTTCCCCTCCATTCTCTCTCCTCCATTGTTGACCTTGAGTTGTTTGATCCTCCTCTTGATCCCCGCACTATTTCTTGCATCTTTTTGGGGGAAAGGAGAGAGGAGATCTAGATCTAGAGCTTCACCAATTGAATCCCTCTCCAAGTGAGGGGATCTTGCTAGATCTAGATCTTGGAGTTGCTTGGTGTTTCTCCTCATATTTGTTCTTCCTCCCTTATTCCCCCAATAGCTTTTGTAGCTTTGTTGGAATTTGGGAGAGAAGAACTTGGGCATCTTAGTGGTGTTCTTAGCCATTGCATTAGGTGCATCGGTTTGGGTTCTCTCCGGGGTTTCGGTCTCGTAGAGGGCATGCTGACCTTGGTGGTGTTGTAGCCTTAGTGGCCTTGTTACCTTTGTGGTGTTGTAGCCTTTTGTGGCCTTGTAGCCTTTGTGGCCTTGTCGTCTTTGTGGCGTTGTTGCCTTTGTGGTGTGGTAGCCTTAGTGGTGTTGTTTCCTTAGTGGAGTGTGGTAGCCTTTGTGGTTTTGGTGCCGGTTGTGGCGCGTTGGTGTCTTGGTGGCCTTGCCGCCGGTGTGTGATGTCTACGTGTGGTTCTATTCTTGTAGACAGTGTTGGGCCTCCAAGAGCAGAGGTTTGTAGAACAGCAGCAAGTTTCCCTTAAGTGGATCACCCAAGGTTTATCGAACTCAGGGAGGAAGAGGTCAAAGATATCCCTCTCATGCAACCCTGCAACCACAAAGCAAGAAGTCTCTTGTGTCCCCAACACACCTAATAGGTGCACTAGTTCGGCGAAGAGATAGTGAAATACAGGTGGTATGAATAAATATAAGCAGTAGTAACGGCGCCAAAAAAGTGCTTTGCCCAGGACTGGCGTGTGGTTGATGGTGGTAATATTGCGGACGATAGAGATGCGATGAAACGAGTAAACAAGCAGCGGTAGCGAGTATTTAGGAACAAGGCCTAGGGATCATACTTTCACTAGTGGACACTCTCAACATTGATCACATAACAGAATAAATAGATAGATGCTAGACTCTACACTCTCTTGTTGGATGATGAACACCACTAATCGTGTAGGATTACACGAACCCTCAATGCCGGAGTTAACAAGCTCCACAATATTCGATGTTCATGTTTAAATAACCTTAGAGTGCATGACGGATCAACATAACCAAACCAAGTACTAACATAGCATGCACACTCGTCACCTTCACGCTACGAAAGGAGGCATAGATCACATCAATACCATCATAGCAATAGTTAACTTCATAATCTACAAGAGATCACAATCATAGCCTACGCCAAGTACTACACGATGCACACACTGTCACCATTACACCGTGCAGGAGGAATAAACTACTTTAATAACATCACTAGAGTAGCACACAGATAAATTGTGATACAAAACTCATATGAATCTCAATCATGTAAGGCAGCTCATGAGATCATTGTATTGAAGTACATAGGAGAGAGATTAACCACATAGCTACCGGTACAGCCCCGAGCCTCGATGGAGAACTACTCCCTCCTCATGGGAGACAACGAGCGTTGATGAAGATGGCGGTGGTGTCGATGGAGGAGCCTTCCGGGGAACTTCCCCGTCCCGGCGGCGTGCCGGAACGGAGACTCTGTCCCCCGGATCTTGGCTTCGCGATGGCGGCGGCTCTGGAAGGTTTCTCGTACCGTGGCTTTTTCGTATCGAGGTTTTAGGTCAGGGACCTTTAAATAGGCGAAGAGGCGGAGTCGGATGGGCGACGAGGCGGTGACACAATAGGGGGGCGCGGCCCAGGCCCTGGCCGCGCCGCCCTATCATCTGGGCCCACCAGGGCTCCCCTCTGGTGGCTCTCGGATGTTCTGGAAGCTTCGTGGAAAAATAGGATGCTGGGCGTTGATTTCGTCCGATTCAGAGAATATTTCCTTACTAGGATTTCTGAAACCAAAAACAGCAGAAAACAGCAATCGGCCCTTCGGCATCTCGTCAATAGGTTAGTTCCGGAAAACGCATAAATATGACATAAAGTATGCATAAAACATGTAGATATCATCAATAATGTGGCATGGAACATAAGAAATTATCGATACGTCGGAGACGTATTAGCATCCCCAAGCTTAGTTTCTGCTCGTCCCGAGCAGGTAAACGATAACAAAGATAATTTGTGGAGTGACATGCCATCATAACCTTGATCATACTATTGTAAACATATGTAATGAATGCAGCGATCAAAACAATGGTAATGACATGAGTAAACAACTGAATCATAAAGCAAAGACTTCTCATGAATAGTACTTTCAAGACAAGCATCAATAAGTCTTGCATAAGAGTTAACTCATAAAGCAATAAATTCATAGTAAAGGTATTGAAGCAACACAAAGGAAGATTAAGTTTCAGCGGTTGCTTTCAACTTATAACATGTATATCTCATGGATATTGTCAATGTAAAGTAATATAACAAGTGCAATATGCAAGTATGTAGGAATCAATGCACAGTTCACACAAGTGTTTGCTTCTTGAGGTGGAGAGAGATAGGTGAACGGACTCAACATGAAAGTAAAAGAATGGCCCTTCGCAGAGGGAAGCATTGATTGCTATATTTGTGCTAGAGTTTTGGTCTTGAAAACATAAAGAGAGCATAAAAGTAAAATTTTGAGAGGTGTTTGTTGTTGTCAACGAATGGTAGTGGGCACTCTAACCCCCTTGCCAGACAAACCTTCAAAGAGCGGCTCCCATGAATTATTTTTATTTTTGGGTGGCACCCCTTCCAACCTTTCTTTCACAAACCATGGCTAACCGAATCCTCGGGTGCCTGCCAACAATCTCATACCATGAAGGAGTGCCTTTTTATTTTAGTTTTATTATGATGACACTCCTCCCCACCTGTAATATCCCAGGTTTAGAGGCAACAAAATGAGAGAACACCAAAGTGTGCATTGCATTCATGCATAGAAAATCCGGGGGATTTTCGCGCTTTCAAATAAAACTTACCACAGTCACTGAAGTTTCATTTGACTTGCTGGAATTGAAGTAGATCATCAAGTCAAGCGCTATAAACTTCACTGTGATCTTTGTTAAAACCTTGTTTTGGGTAGAGATGATTTGATCTATGGGCTAGATCAAATGAAATTAGTTTTACAACATACAACACCTTAAGTAAGGGTCAACTACAAGATCTTATAAAAGATCTCAACATGACATTCCTTACAACAACATATGAATAATTATTCAACTATAAAACCAAGAACTCAATTAATTAAGAAACTATTCTATACTTATCTTTTCCATGTATTTACTTAATAAACATTTCTACCATGAGTCACATGGTATATCTTTTCAACTACAATACTTGAAACAAATCAAGAACACTCATATTCATTCTTCATTAAACCTTGACCATTCAAACATTGTTTCCCAACTCATACCATTAAATCTAGAGAAAGGAGAGAATCATTCATATGCTTATTCTATACATTGAATAGAACCTAGATTACTATTTCAACCTTAACCAATTGAGGTACTTGTGATACTAACCAATGATACAATAAATATAAGTCAAGTATCAAAACCTATTTGACCTAGCTAAAACTTGATAGTAAGTAAGAACCTATTCTTCTAGTAATTATAGAGAGGCAAGTGTTGTGATCATTACACCTTGGTAATGATCATAAACTCTAGAGAATCCTACCTATTCAGAAGAGCTCAACCTAAAGAGGTATACTCAAGTATATGGACTTATACTTGATCTTGGAGAGAGAACCATGATTTACTAATGAATGATTATGAGGCCAATACTTTGATCATTACAAATTGGGTGATGATCATAAACCCTAAGAAATCTAAGTGAGTGTGTTAAGAGAAGTATTAAAGAAGAGAGACTAGTGAGGAATAAGTGGATCATGTCTAATGCATGATTTTACTTTATAAATTAAGATGATAAGTTAAACATAAATATGTGATCCATAAATCTAATCTATCACATGAATTGATAAATATATCAATAGTAGTTAATCCAGACCAATACTCATGCCTTGTATAGAGTAGTATTGATATGGTATCCAAACCTTGCCTATCCAAACACTTGCTACAAATCTAGCATTGCCTTGATACACTAATTCTATCTAAGTGAGGAGGAGGAACCCTAGCCAATTAAACATAACCAAGCTTATGCTCATACCTAATCCTAGTTGTATATCACTTGGGTGATCACTACTTAAAACCCTAGACCATATTTGAATTCCAATCCAAGTATTACTTTGGATTATAAATAGAACTCTGCCATACCTCATGCCTATTTCATACTTCAAATAGTGAAGTATTCCCAAAACCATAAACCTTTTAAGTAGAATCCACCCCACATAAAATATTGTTTCCTAACTTGTGTATCATGGATCACAAGTATAAACCAAGCCACATATGCTTATGGACTAAATGCCTTTGGTGAGTAGAATGGAACCAATACCCTATTTTACTTTGCTATCCAAATACCTGGTTTAGTGAACCAAATGAAATAGTATTCAGATAAGTAATTTAGTTAACCATAATGAGCTTAGGATCTATTTGAAATAATTCAAGTAGAAGTTGCTAAGCAAGAGTAGAGAATATAGAGTTGATCCAACCATCTTCATAAACCCTTAGAAGTAATTCTCCACATGAAATCATGAACCAATCCTATTCTCAACACCATTTACTTTAAACTCTAGTCAAAATTAAAATATATGTGAACCTCACTATTGTTAAGCACTTTCAAAATAGAATATGTTCATAATTCACATTTCAAATGATTTACACAGATTTAGTTCCTAAGTAGAAAGGAATAAACATTTAAACCATATCCATTTTCAATTTAAAATGCACTTCATAATAACACCGAGTTAATCATATATAATTCAATAGTTGTTTAAACCAAAGAATTATGCAGAGAGTATTGTTAAGAAGTGATATTGATATTCAAATAATTTTGAAACTGCAAAACAAAATAGAAATGTCAATTCAGAAAATAAAACATAAAATAATAGAAAAAGAATAAGAGAGAGAGAGGGGCTTACCAGGCTTACCCTTCGTTGCAGCCCAGCACCGCAGCTCACGCGAAGCCCAGCAGCAACCCATGTCGCCAGCCCAGCCCACGTAGGAAGCCAGTCCAACCCGCCGTAACGCTTCGCGTTAAAAGAAAGAAGGAGGGCGTCGTCGTCTTCTTCTCCGGAGACGACGAGCGCGAGAGGGAGCTTCGGCCACGTCCTCGATGGGGATAAGAATGCCGCCGGACGCCAGAGACCATCTCAGAGCCTCGCCAAACCTTCTCGCGTCCGTCTCATCCACTTCTCATCAAGATTCGCGCTCAGAACAAGCTTCGATCTCGCTGTGCATCCCGGCCATTGCCGCCGGTGAAATGCCGATACAGACCTCGCCGTGCTCTATTAATTTGCCCGTAGCTTCGCCATGGAACCCTAATTCTTCGCCGCCCTTCCTATTCCTCCCTAGTTCTTCCAAATCCTCGCCATCATCATTATACTGTCACCGGAGTCGATCAAGAGCTCGATGGAAGAGGTCACCCCAAGATCGATGGCGTGGTCCAGGAGAAGCGCCTGGACTCAAGGATCATCCTGATGGAATCAATCGTCCAAGGGGAGCTCGGGATCAAGCGAATTTTGAAGTTCCCTTTCAAGCAGCTGGTACGGTATCGGTGAGGTGGAGCTTGATACTGTGCGCCATCTTCACCGGCGAGCAGCTCCACGCGTCGAGGGTGAGCTTGCGCATCTCAGGAGCCCTTATTTGTGTCATTTCATCCACCGTAGCTTGAGTTAGCCATTTGGCCGGAGTGCGCCGCCGCTGTACCTCGTTGCCGATGAAGCTCCGGTGAGCTTTTCGGTAATCCGTCACCACAGTAGTGCTCGGTAGGTCAAGGGGAATCGATTAGTATAGGCCACGCATCCGGGAGACCCTAAATTGACGGCGCCGCTCTCGCCTGGTCGCCGGCGTCAAGCCGTCGACGAAGTGAGCATGTCCACTGCCTCGTCAGCAGTTGTTGACTGGTCTTTGCCTGTGTGGCAAGTGACCCAGTCAACGGCCCCACCTGTCTGTCTCTGGGTGTGTAACCGAACCGGTATGTTTAGTAATTTTATTTATTTCAAATTCCAGAAAATAGTTGAAACTTTATAGAAATAGATTAAATTCATTTCAACTCAGAAAAATATGAATAAAATATCAAAATGCTCACAAAAATAAACTCTATTCAAATAAAATATAAAACAAAAATGTGTGTCAAAATAAAAATTCACTTATTTTTAACCTTATTAATTATGCCATTTCAATTATTTAAAATACAATTTGAATTCAATAAATTGTTAAGTGTAAAAATTTAAATTTTAACTATTCAGTAACTAAGTAAAATATTAGGATTAATTTTATTTACCATATTTGCTTTAAC
Source organism: Lolium rigidum (assembly GCF_022539505.1). Lineage (NCBI taxonomy): Eukaryota > Viridiplantae > Streptophyta > Magnoliopsida > Poales > Poaceae > Lolium > Lolium rigidum. The sequence goes on from NC_061509.1 coordinate 278,535,374, forward strand.
TTAATTATTAGTGGTAATTCATAAACCCTAATTGCTAATTACTATTTTCTATTTTCTTTAAATAGTAATAACTCAAGAAAATATTATAAGCCAATATTATTTTTGGTAAATCAAAACTTATTTACTTAAACATCTTTAGTTAACAAGTTAATTATTTTAAACCCTAATCACAATTATTAAACCCTGATTCTAACTTAAACCTAAATAAGAATTACCCTAATTATTAATTCTTGTGGAAAATTAATATAATGTTAAACCAGTACTAATTTGGATTCAAAGTAATTAGTAACCACAACTCTATTACCAATTATCATTTTAGGGTTATACCATAATTTAGAAACCCTAGTTTCAATTAAGTAAGACATTGATCTCATTATTTCATGTGTTCATCCATAGTAGTTGCCAACCTAAAATCCTAAGGATTTAACCCATGTGATCATTACACTTTAGAAGCAACTCTAAAACCCTAGTTATGTGTCATATGAGATCATATAAGATTCACATATACCTATAGAACCCTAATAAGAAACCAATGAATACATGCTTATGATCTATTAGCATAAACCAAGTTACATGAGATTATCATTTCATGTTCCTATTCTCAATTAAAACCTATATGATTCACTAGTATCACTTAGGTATAAACCCTAGCTTGTTACCACATGTTAGCACCATTGATCATTAATCCTACATATCATACCATTAGAATCAACCTCAACCATCAAACCCTAGTTAAACCATGATGATAAACCCTAATACCAACCTTGTGTAGCAAATCACATCACATGCTCCTATTCCACTCAACCCTACTTAGTAATTGATAAGCCACTTAGCTTAGAAGCAATTAGAGATTACTTAGTAAGTAGTTGTGAAGCCATAGTAAACCCTAACTCAAAGTAAAACCTTGACCATCAATTTTTGATATGGTACCATAATCAACCTTAGTAATAAACCTGCTAATACTTACTACATATAGACCAATTCTATTTAAGGACCCAACTAGTTCCTATTAGTGAAACCAATTGAATCTAATAGTCAACCCTAGAAGCCATAGCACATATGTATAACAGTTCATATTCTTATTTAACCTGTTCTTCAAAAGTTATTCTTTTGAAGTACAAATACCAATCAAACCTTAGAAGCCCTATCCTTCTTTGAAATACTAAATATTTCTTCAACAACATGTTCTTCAAAAGTTATTCTTTTAAAAGTATAGCATAAGTAATCATCAACCATGTCCTGTAGAACTTAAAATTGACAACTGTTCTTCACATATTATTCCACTACTATTCTTTATGTATATGATTGTTATGATGTCTTATATCACTTGATTATGATGCTAATATAACCAAACCCTAATAAGAACCTTGTTTGAGAACCATTCTAAAAGTGCAACCAACCCTAAAGAAATCTTTACAACTCATACATCCTAAATCATCGAGGTTAGGTCACGCTCGGGACGATTGCATCTCATACTATGCATTATAGCATCTTTGCCAGTTTTTTTAAACATTGTCCTTACCGGACGATGATGGTATTTCAGCATTTGGAGTTCTCATGTATCGAAGCTTTTGCCTGCATCATCTTGCAGTCAAGAAAGGCAAGTTCATCGCTTGCTCATGTTATTTGATTATTTTATCAAACTATATGCAAAGTACTATACTTATCACTCATGCATCGAAAAGCAAAATATTATTTTCCAATTATGAATATGACTATGTGGTGGGCAATGGAACCATGGTATGTGTTGATATGGTGGAGGTTCCATTGCAATGGGTTATATCACCCTAGGATTAATTACCAATGCCGTCCGAGTGATTCTAGCGCCGTACATATCGCGTTGACCATAAGATCTATAATGGCTCGCGGGAAGTCAGCTGTATCTTTTCCCTTACGCACGCCAACGGATTGGTAGAGACGGTGGGGTGTTGGAGGCACTGCCGCAATAGGTTGGGATATCCTTTTAAATCCCCATCCATTAGTGATGTTAATCTCTACCATCTATGAGGGATTGTCCGGAGTACACCATGAGTAAAGCCGTATTATCGGGGGAAGTCTACTGGAGGTGTACGGTTGGACAAAAGGGTGGGTTTGCAGTGGTCGCGGAGAAGGCAGTGATTGGCTTGGATCTTACACCTGGCCCCACACCAAGGAAGTGTGGACGGGAAAGTACACCCGGTTGGTATCAAGGATAAGTTCTCTTATGGGAAAAGTAACGCACCTCTGCAGAGGGTATCAAGAATTGTGACTGTCACTCCCTGTTCCGGGAAGGGAACTGCGAACGCGGCAGGAAAGGAACTCCACGAAGTTCTGGTCAACCTGTGAAGACTGACGGACATAGTTTTCAGAATAAAATAAACCTTTTGAAGAAATGTTTACAAAAACTTGCATTGGCCTATGACTTTCTGGTGTGTGGCTGTAGCTAGTGCATGATACACCTATTTCCTAATATGAACTTGCTGAGTACGCTCGTACTCATTCTATCTCGTTTGAACCCCCTTCTTAGAGCAAGGCACCGAAGGAGAAACTACCGTGGAACTCGAAGACAAAGGAGTCAACTGCAACGAGATGAAGAATCCAATCAAAGAAGTCAATGGAGTCAACTTCTGCATCAGCTATAATGGAAACCTAGACTAGTAATAGAAGGGAACCTTTACCTAATCCTAGCACCTAAGTAGCTAGATTTCTATAGCAAGCCAAGTAGCTCTTGAACTTGAGTTAGCAATAAGATAGATTACGAGTCGTTCTTCTGGAGCTTTATTTGAAGTTTTACCTCACTCGTAAAGTAGGAGGTTGTGTGGATCTTATGTAAACTGTTCGTGTGTACTTCTATAGACATACCTTGGACTCGCATATGTTTCTGTTGTACCACTCTGAGAGATGTAATATGGGTGGAACGGTGTTTCACTTGTGTTATGTCAACGACTTGTGTACTACACCATGCAGTGGTACGCTGGGTCATCACAGCTGGTATCAGAGCAAATGCTTTGACCCTAGGATTAAAACCCTTTAAAGGAGACCTATAGGTTTGGTAGTGTCTATAGGAAGTTGTCTTAGCCAAACCAATTATTCTTTTGGACTTGAGATGGGTATTCACTTGAGAATAATCCTGACACACTTGAGTCAATCTTTCTTATCTATTTTCTTAAGTGAAGTTAGTTAGTTATCTTGCTTCATTCCAAATAATTAGAACACCATTGAAGCTTAAGATAAATGGTGGTAGTAGACCACAATTGGTATACCACACATGGTAGTCCAAAGAGAGGATACAACCATAAGGAAGATATCCTATTGGAAGAAGTATACCAATGCAAGTTATGGTTATGTAGGAGTCATTAAAAATGTTAAATGACTGATGTTAAGTAAGGGAGATAAGTTATATAAGGTAGTATATGTCTATGATGAGTCAATCATAGGAGGTAAGGAAGAGTGATAGGAGTCAAATGAGTCTACTTTCAATAATAAACTAGGTACTCATATATGAATCACTTGGGAATCATGGTATGATGGAGTAGAACATCATAAGTACGATAACAAAAGGATGATAAGGAGTAGGATGTAGGGAAGAGTTCGAAAGCTTAGGCCTTAAAATCCTAATAACTGTACCAAGTATGTTAGAACCATAGTCCTTAAGTTAAAGAAGGCTTATCTAGAGCATAACACATTGAGAAATCCTAGAGTTATAGGTGGTATATTCTAAACAATCATGTGTTTAGAGTAGACATGTTAGAACTAATTGTATTATAGGAAGTAGTCCTCAATAGCACATATATATGGTATACTACTTTGTTAGTATTTCCAAAGAAAACTAGGTTAACTTCAACTAACCCAGGCCATTTTGTTTCAAGTTGTCTCATTGCAAATGTGCAATTGAGATAAATGTTGAGACAAATAGTAGAAATTCACGTATTGTGCTAAGTATCACAACCTAAACCTATCTTATGTGATGTTATATACTACACATCTGATCCTGATGTTTAGGGATGTCTTACCCAACTACTATATTCAGGCATATAAGGATGTGTATTATAAACACAAAGCTGAATTTTCTTGGATTTTCTTGAATCTTCATTGATTGACTAGATCTATACATGAAGTTTGACTTTGATATGCAAATGCATGTTGCAATATCAAGCTCTTACTTGATGTTGTAGGTCTAGAGGGTAAAGGTATTCGTGTGAGGAAGTGACGAATTATGAAGATTTGAAGACAAGATGAGGGTTCACTTGAAAAAGGAAGTAAAAATTTTGGGAAGCAACCACAACAATCTGAAGTAAGGACCAATCAAAACTCATTTTTATCCTTAATTAAGGAGTACTTCAACATGGAAGTATCATGAAAGCGAGAAAAATAGTGAATATGGAGCAGTAGAAGTGGAGCCATATTCCTTATGGAAGAAGGGAATGCAAGTGAAGTCACTTACAATACTATTTTCATAGTGTCAACAAGTGGTTTTCTTGCAAAACAAACCTTAGAAAAAGTAAAATAGACAAGTGAAGTCGCAGCTGGCATCATATGACCGCAGCTGATACAGGATAATCATGAAGAGAAAGTATGTGAAGTAAGGTATATCTTAACAAAAACTAGGTAAGTAGCCACAGCTGGTAAGTAGATAATGACTAGAACCATAACATAGTCGCAGCTGGTACCAGATAGCCCACAGCCTGAACATATTTTTCCTTACCCTAAAAGAAAGGGGGATTTCGCAGCTAGTACTTCACAGCTGATATCTCGTGGTTGGTAAATATTTAGTCGGAGGATTCATAATGGATACCCACAACTGTGTGGATACACCACAAAGAATTCTTCGTGAGACTTTAGAAAAGTACAAAATATAAACCAGACTTAAACCAACTGCCTAACCTTGGAGTTTAATGATTAGAAGAAAGGAAGTTTGAAGATCATTAGTAAACTCCAAGGGGGAGAGGAAGGCTGAATAAGAAGTATTAAGATATAATATTGGGAGTATGATGGACCAAGAAGAAGGTCTGAACCGAGAGGAAGTTTTATCCTATTTTCATAAGATTGGTGGAAGTATCCATATAATAGTACTCTCAGGAGGTTGTCAGACCAGAAGCCGAGGTTCATATCTCGAGGAAGTAAAGGTTAGACCTTAACTTGAGTGGGTAATTGTAATTACTCGAAACCAAGAGAACCCAAGTAAGTCTAAGATAATGAAGTTGGATGAAGAAAATGTCAAAGGACATGCAAAGCTTAAGAAGGCTTAAGACCGAAGGAGTTTGAACATACCAAAACATAGGCCTATTAGAAAGATTCCATTCATGGAACCTAAAGAAACCAAAAGGAAAATAACTAGCATAAACTAGAAGCCATGATTGGATGGACTAAATGAGTCTAATCCATTCGTAGGAATAAACCACTAGGACCATGCTTATTATAAATACCTTACCAAGTACCATTACTTTCGTTATGGTAGTAAGGGAAAACAATACTCTGCTTTAAATGAATCTTTTAGATTTAAGGTTTGGACATCGCAATCTGGTACACCATAGTGCCATATTACATCGAAGTCTGGATTACCGCAATTTGGTAGAACCAAGTTTTAAGTACCCAAATAGGAAGATGTCACCACAACCATTAGTAAAGTCCATTAACACAATAAGATGTCCTAATCCAAGAATCTTTGGAGAGTAAGCCTAGAAGCTTAGAGTGTTGGAAGAAATCATAGAATTGAAGAAAGTATCAGTGCCAAACATCAGAAGACTTCCGGAAAGATCTGGACAAGGGATATATTCAACTATATCTAGTGTGATCACCATGGAGTTGAAGGATGGTGATCTATTCAAGACATTTCAACATTCCGAAACATGAGAGCGTTCGAACTTCGGGACGAAGTTCAATTTAAGGGGAGAGGCTGTAATATCCCAGGTTTAGAGGCAACAAAATGAGAGAACACCAAAGTGTGCATTGCATTCATGCATAGAAAATCCGGGGGATTTTCGCGCTTTCAAATAAAACTTACCACAGTCACTGAAGTTTCACTTGACTTGCTGGAATTGAAGTAGATCATCAAGTCAAGCGCTATAAACTTCACTGTGATCTTTGTTAAAACCTTGTTTTGGGTAGAGATGATTTGATCTATGGGCTAGATCAAATGAAATTAGTTTTACAACATACAACACCTTAAGTAAGGGTCAACTACAAGATCTTATAAAAGATCTCAACATGACATTCCTTACAACAACATATGAATAATTATTCAACTATAAAACCAAGAACTCAATTAATTAAGAAACTATTCTATACTTATCTTTTCCATGTATTTACTTAATAAACATTTCTACCATGAGTCACATGGTATATCTTTTCAACTACAATACTTGAAACAAATCAAGAACACTCATATTCATTCTTCATTAAACCTTGACCATTCAAACATTGTTTCCCAACTCATACCATTAAATCTAGAGAAAGGAGAGAATCATTCATATGCTTATTCTATACATTGAATAGAACCTAGATTACTATTTCAACCTTAACCAATTGAGGTACTTGTGATACTAACCAATGATACAATAAATATAAGTCAAGTATCAAAACCTATTTGACCTAGCTAAAACTTAATAGTAAGTAAGAACCTATTCTTCTAGTAATTATAGAGAGGCAAGTGTTGTGATCATTACACCTTGGTAATGATCATAAACTCTAGAGAATCCTACCTATTCAGAAGAGCTCAACCTAAAGAGGTATACTCAAGTATATGGACTTATACTTGATCTTGGAGAGAGAACCATGATTTACTAATGAATGATTATGAGGCCAATACTTTGATCATTACAAATTGGGTGATGATCATAAACCCTAAGAAATCTAAGTGAGTGTGTTAAGAGAAGTATTAAAGAAGAGAGACTAGTGAGGAATAAGTGGATCATGTCTAATGCATGATTTTACTTTATAAATTAAGATGATAAGTTAAACATAAATATGTGATCCATAAATCTAATCTATCACATGAATTGATAAATATATCAATAGTAGTTAATCCAGACCAATACTCATACCTTGTATAGAGTAGTATTGATATGGTATCCAAACCTTGCCTATCCAAACACTTGCTACAAATCTAGCATTGCCTTGATACACTAATTCTATCTAAGTGAGGAGGAGGAACCCTAGCCAATTAAACATAACCAAGCTTATGCTCATACCTAATCCTAGTTGTATATCACTTGGGTGATCACTACTTAAAACCCTAGACCATATTTGAATTCCAATCCAAGTATTACTTTGGATTATAAATAGAACTCTGCCATACCTCATGCCTATTTCATACTTCAAATAGTGAAGTATTCCCAAAACCATAAACCTTTTAAGTAGAATCCACCCCACATAAAATATTGTTTCCTAACTTGTGTATCATGGATCACAAGTATAAACCAAGCCACATATGCTTATGGACTAAATGCCTTTGGTGAGTAGAATGGAACCAATACCCTATTTTACTTTGCTATCCAAATACCTGGTTTAGTGAACCAAATGAAATAGTATTCAGATAAGTAATTTAGTTAACCATAATGAGCTTAGGATCTATTTGAAATAATTCAAGTAGAAGTTGCTAAGCAAGAGTAGAGAATATAGAGTTGATCCAACCATCTTCATAAACCCTTAGAAGTAATTCTCCACATGAAATCATGAACCAATCCTATTCTCAACACCATTTACTTTAAACTCTAGTCAAAATTAAAATATATGTGAACCTCACTATTGTTAAGCACTTTCAAAATAGAATATGTTCATAATTCACATTTCAAATGATTTACACAGATTTAGTTCCTAAGTAAAAAGGAATAAACATTTAAACCATATCCATTTTCAATTTAAAATGCACTTCATAATAACACCGAGTTAATCATATATAATTCAATAGTTGTTTAAACCAAAGAATTATGCAGAGAGTATTGTTAAGAAGTGATATTGATATTCAAATAATTTTGAAACTGCAAAACAAAATAGAAATGTCAATTCAGAAAATAAAACAGAAAATAATAGAAAAAGAATAAGAGAGAGATAGGGGCTTACCAGGCTTACCCTTCGTTGCAGCCCAGCACCGCAGCTCACGCGAAGCCCAGCAGCAACCCATGTCGCCAGCCCAGCCCACGTAGGAAGCCAGTCCAACCCGCCGTAACGCTTCGCGTTAAAAGAAAGAAGGAGGGCGTCGTCGTCTTCTTCTCCGGAGACGACAGCGCAGAGGGGAGCTTCGGCCACGTCCTCGACGGGGATAAGAATGCCGCCGGACGCCAGAGACCATCTCAGAGCCTCGCCAAACCTTCTCGCGTCCGTCTCATCCACTTCTCATCAAGATTCGCGCTCAGAACAAGCTTCGATCTCGCTGTGCATCCCGGCCATTGCCGCCGGTGAAATGCCGATACAGACCTTGCCGTGCTCTATAAATTTGCCCGTAGCTTCGCCATGGAACGCTAATTCTTCGCCGCCCTTCCTATTCCTCCCTAGTTCTTCCAAATCCTCGCCATCATCATTATACTGTCACCGGAGTCGATCAAGAGCTCGACGGAAGAGGTCACCCCAAGATCGATGGTGTGGTCCAGGAGAAGCGCCTGGACTCAAGGATCATCCTGATGGAATCAATCGTCCAAGGGGAGCTCGGGATCAAGCGAATTTTGAAGTTCCCTTTCAAGCAGCTGGTACGGTATCGGCGAGGTGGAGCTTGATACCGTGCGCCATCTTCACCGGCGAGCAGCTCCACGCGTCGAGGGTGAGCTTGCGCATCTCAGGAGCCCTTATTTGTGTCATTTCATCCACCGTAGCTTGAGTTAGCCATTTGGCCGGAGTGCGCCGCCGCGGTACCTCGTTGCCGATGAAGCTCCGGTGAGCTTTTCGGTAATCCGTCACCACAGTAGTGCTCAGTAGGTCAAGGGGAATCGATTAGTATAGGCCACGCATCCGGGGAGACCCTAAATTGACGGCGCCGCTCTCGCCTGGTCGCCGGCGTCAAGCCGTCGACGAAGTGAGCATGTCCACTGCCTCGTCAGCAGTTGTTGACTGGTCTTTGCCCGCGTGGCAAGTGACCCAGTCAACGGCCCCACTCGTCGTCTCTCGGGTGTGTAACCGAACCGGTATGTTTAGTAATTTTATTTATTTCAAATTCCAGAAAATAGCTGAAACTTTATAGAAATAGATTAAATTCATTTCAACTCAGAAAAATATGAATAAAATATCAAAATGCTCACAAAAATAAACTCTATTCAAATAAAATATAAAACAAAAATGTGTGTCAAAATAAAAATTCACTTATTTTTAACCTTATTAATTATGCCATTTCAATTATTTAAAATACAATTTGAATTCAATAAATTGTTAAGTGTAAAAATTTAAATTTTAACTATTCAGTAACTAAGTAAAATATTAGGATTAATTTTATTTACCATATTTGCTTTAACTTAATTATTAGTGGTAATTCATAAACCCTAATTGCTAATTACTATTTTCTATTTTCTTTAAATAGTAATAACTCAAGAAAATATTATAAGCCAATATTATTTTTGGTAAATCAAAACTTATTTACTTAAACATCTTTAGTTAACAAGTTAATTATTTTAAACCCTAATCACAATTATTAAACCCTGATTCTAACTTAAACCTAAATAAGAATTACCCTAATTATTAATTCTTGTGGAAAATTAATATAATGTTAAACCAGTACTAATTTGGATTCAAAGTAATTAGTAACCACAACTCTATTACCAATTATCATTTTAGGGTTATACCATAATTTAGAAACCCTAGTTTCAATTAAGTAAGACATTGATCTCATTATTTCATGTGTTCATCCATAGTAGTTGCCAACCTAAAACCCTAAGGATTTAACCCATGTGATCATTACACTTTAGAAGCAACTCTAAAACCCTAGTTATGTGTCATATGAGATCATATAAGATTCACATATACCTATAGAACCCTAATAAGAAACCAATGAATACATGCTTATGATCTATTAGCATAAACCAAGTTACATGAGATTATCATTTCATGTTCCTATTCTCAATTAAAACCTATATGATTCACTAGTATCACTTAGGTATAAACCCTAGCTTGTTACCACATGTTAGCACCATTGATCATTAATCCTACATATCATACCATTAGAATCAACCTCAACCATCAAACCCTAGTTAAACCATGATGATAAACCCTAATACCAACCTTGTGTAGCAAATCACATCACATGCTCCTATTCCACTCAACCCTACTTAGTAATTGATAAGCCACTTAGCTTAGAAGCAATTAGAGATTACTTAGTAAGTAGTTGTGAAGCCATAGTAAACCCTAACTCAAAGTAAAACCTTGACCATCAATTTTTGATATGGTACCATAATCAACCTTAGTAATAAACCTGCTAATACTTACTACATATAGACCAATTCTATTTAAGGACCCAACTAGTTCCTATTAGTGAAACCAATTGAATCTAATAGTCAACCCTAGAAGCCATAGCACATATGTATAACAGTTCATATTCTTATTTAACCTCGTTCTTCAAAAGTTATTCTTTTGAAGTACAAATACCAATCAAACCTTAGAAGCCCTATCCTTCTTTGAAATACTAAATATTTCTTCAACAACATGTTCTTCAAAAGTTATTCTTTTAAAAGTATAGCATAAGTAATCATCAACCATGTCCTGTAGAACTTAAAATTGACAACCTGTTCTTCACATATTATTCCACTACTATTCTTTATGTATATGATTGTTATGATGTCTTATATCACTTGATTATGATGCTAATATAACCAAACCCTAATAAGAACCTTGTTTGAGAACCATTCTAAAAGTGCAACCAACCCTAAAGAAATCTTTACAACTCATACATCCTAAATCATCGAGGTTAGGTCACGCTCGGGACGATTGCATCTCATACTATGCATTATAGCATCTTTGCCAGTTTTTTTAAACATTGTCCTTACCGGACGATGATGGTATTTCAGCATTTGGAGTTCTCATGTATCGAAGCTTTTGCCTGCATCATCTTGCAGTCAAGAAAGGCAAGTTCATCGCTTGCTCATGTCATTTGATTATTTTTATCAAACTATATGCAAAGTACTATACTTATCACTCATGCATCGAAAAGCAAAATATTATTTTCCAATTATGAATATGACTATGTGGTGGGCAATGGAACCATGGTATGTGTTGATATGGTGGAGGTTCCATTGCAATGGGTTATATCACCCTAGGATTAATTACCAATGCCGTCCAGGTGATTCTAGCGCCGTACATATCGCGTTGACCATAAGATCTATAATGGCTCGGGGAATTCAGTCTGTATCTTTTCCCTTCGCACGCCAACGGATTGGTAGAGACGGTGGGGTGTTGGAGGCACTCGCCGCAATAGGTTGGGATATCCTTTTAAATCCCCATCCATTAGTGATGTTAATCTCTACCATCTATGAGGGATTGTCCGGAGTACACCATGAGTAAAGCCGTATTATCGGGGAAGTCTACCGGAGGTGTACGGTTGGACAAAAGGGTGGGTTTGCAGGGTCGCGGAGAAGGCGGTGATTGGCTTGGATCTTACACCCGGCCCCACACCAAGGAAGTGTGGACGGGAAAGTACACCCGGTTGGTATCAAGGATAAGTTCTCTTATGGGAAAAGTAACGCACCTCTGCAGAGGTATCAAGAATTGTGACTGTCACTCCTCGTTCGGGAAGGGAACTGCGAACGCGGCAGGAAAGGAACTCCACGAAGTTCCGGTCAACTCCGTGAAGACTGACGGGCATACTTTTCAGAATAAAATAAACCTTTTGAAGAAATGTTTACAAAAACTTGCATTGGCCTATGACTTTCTGGTCTGTGGCTGTAGCTAGTGCATGATACACCTATTTCCTAATATGAACTTGCTGAGTACGCTCGTACTCATTCTATCTCGTTTGAACCCCTTCTTAGAGCAAGGCACCGAAGGAGAAACTACCGTGGAACTCGAAGACAAAGGAGTCAACTGCAACGAGATGAAGAATCCAATCAAAGAAGTCAATGGAGTCAACTTCGCATCAGCTATAATGGAAACCTAGACTAGTAATAGAAGGGAACCTTTCCCTAATCCTAGCACCTAAGTAGCTAGATTTCTATAGCAAGCCAAGTAGCTCTTGAACTTGAGTTAGCAATAAGATAGATTACGAGTCGTTCTTCTGGAGCTTTATTTGAAGTTTTACCTCACCGTAAAGTAGGAGGTTGTGTGGATCTTAT
>NC_061509.1:278547697-278580199 GCF_022539505.1 Lolium rigidum
TGCGTACATATCTGAGGATCATGCACGTAAATTGGCATAATTTTCTGAGCTTCCTGCAGGGCAGTGGGCTCAGATTTGTGACAGCAAAGAAATCTGGAACTGCGCAGTAATCCAAATCTAGTACTTACTTTTCTATCAACGGCTTAACTTGGCACAACAAAACTCAAAACTAAGATAAGGAGAGGTTGCTACAGTAGTAAACAACTTCCAAGACACAAAATAAAAACAAAGTACTGTAGCAAAATAACACATGGGTTATCTCCCAAGAAGTTCTTTCTTTTTAGCCATTAAGATGGGCTCAGCGAGTTTTAATGATGCACTCGCAAGAAATAGTATTTGAAGCAAAAGAGAGCATCAAGAGGCAAATTCAAAACACATTTAAGTCTAACATGCTTCCTATGCATAGGAATCTTGTAAATAAACAAGTTCATGAAGAGCAAAGTAACAAGCATAGGAAGATAAAACAAGTGTAGCTTGAAAAATTTCAGCACATAGAGAGGCATTTTAGTAACATGAAAATTTCTACAACCATATTTTCCTCTCTCATAATAACTTTCAGTAGCATCATGAGAAAACTCAACAATATAACTATCAAATGAAACATTCTTATCATGAGTCTCATGCATAAAATTATTACTACTCCCAACATAAGCATAATCAATTTTATTAGTTGTAGTGGGAGCAAATTCAACAAAGTAGCTATCATTATTATTCTCATCAAGTGTAGGAGGCATAGTATAATCACAACAAAATTTACTCTCCATAGTAGGTGGCACCAAGAGACCACTATCATTATAATCATCATAAATAGGAGGCAAAGTATCATCAAAGAAAATTTTCTCCTCAATGCTTGGGGGACTAAAAATATCATGCAAACCAGGCTTCCCCAAGCTTAGAACTTTCTATATCATTATCAACAATGGTGTTCAAAGCGTTCATACTAATATCACTACCGGCATGCAAATAAGATTTCATAGGTTTTTTAAGTTTCGCATCAAACAATCCATGTTTTAAATCAGGAAATAGAATAAGAAGCTCACTCTTGTACATTATGCCAAACTAGTGTAAACAAGAAACAACAAGATGCAATTGCAGGATCTAAAGGAAATAGCTTTGAGCACACACACGACGGCGCCGAGAAAAATACTTTACACGAGACCGTAGTATGAGAGCCTTTTTACCTTTCCTCCCGGCAACGGCGCCGAGAAAAGTGCTTGATGTCTACGTTCCCCCTCCTTTCCTGTAGACGGTGTTGGGCCTCCAAGAGCGAGAGGTTTGTAGAACAGCAGCAAGTTTCCCTTAAGTGGATACCCAAGGTTTATCGAACTCGGGGAGGAAGAGGTCAAAGATATCCCTCTCATGCAACCACCGCAACCACAAAGCAAGAAGTCTCTTGTGTCCCCAACACACCAAATAGGTGCACTAGTTCGGCGAAGAGATAGTGAAATACGGGTGGTATAAATAAGTATGAGCAGTAGCAACGGTGCCGGAAAAGTGCTTGGCGTGTAGTTGATGGTGGTGGTATTGCAGCAGATAGTAACGCGAGTAAAACAGTAAACAAGCGATAGTAATGTAGCGAGTAGTAACACAGCGAGTAGTAACACAGCAGTAGTAACGCAGTATTTAGGAACAAGGCCTAGGGATTTCACTTTCACTAGTGGACACTCTCAACATTGATCACATAACAGAACAGATAAATGCATACTCTACACTTTTGTTGGATGATGAACACATTGCGTAGGATTACACGAACCCTCAATGCCGGAGTTAACAAGCTCCACAATAATGCTCATGTTTTAGTAACCTTAAGTGTAAGATAGATCAACGAGACTAAACCAAGTACTAGCATAGCATGCACACTTGTCACCTTCATGCATATGTAGGAGGAATAGATCACATCAATATTATCATAGCAATAGTTAACTCCATAATCTACAAGAGATCATGATCATAGCATAAACCAAGTACTAACACGGTGCACGCACTTGTCACCTTTGCACACATGCGGGAGGAATAAACTACTTTAATAACAAATCACTAGAGTAGCACATGGATAAATTGTGATACAACATGCTGCAATCATAAAGAGATATAAATAAGCACCTCACTATGCCATTCAATGAGTAAGTATTACGTGAAATCTAGCCTAAGAGACCCACACGGTGCACACACTCGTCACCTTTACACACGTGGGACGAGGAGTCTCCCGGAGATCACATAAGTAAAACCCACTTGACTAGCATAATGACATCTAGATTACAAGCATCATCATATGAATCTCAATCATGTAAGGCAGCTCATGAGATTATTGTATTGAACTACATAGGAGAGAGATGAACCACATAGCTACCGGTACAGCCCCGAGCCTTGATGGAGAACTACTCCCTCCTCATGGGAGCAGCAGCGGTGATGAAGATGGCGGTGGAGATGGCAGCGGTGTCGATGGAGAAGCCTTCCGGGGGCACTTCCCCGCTCCGGCAGGGTGCCGGAACAGGAGATCCTGTCCCCCGGATCTTGGCTTCGCGATGGCGGCGGCTCCGGCGGGTTTACGTGGGTTTCGTCAATTGGTCTCGGGTTTTCTGATCCAGGGGCTTCTTATAGGCGAAGAGGCGGCACAGGAGGGCTGACAGGGGGCCACACCATAGGGCGGCGCGGCCCCCCTCGGCCGCGCCAGCCTAGGGTTTGGTGGCCACTGTGGCCCCCTCCGGTCCTTCCGGGTGTTCCGGATGCTTCCGATGAAAATAGGAACTTTGGCGTTGATTTCGTCCGATTCCGAGAATATTTCGTTACTAGGATTTCGAAACCAAAAACAAGCGAAAACGAGGACCGGCACTTCGGCATCTTGTTAATAGGTTAGTTCCAGAAAATGCACGAATATGACATAAAGTGTGCATAAAACATGTAGATAACATCAATAATGTGGCATGGAACACAAGAAATTATCGATACGTTGGAGACGTATCACCACTACGCAAATCAATCTTAGAGAACACAGCAGCACCACTCAATTCATCTAGCATATCCTCTAAACGGGGAATAGGATGACGATATCGAATAGTAATGTTGTTTATAGCTCTACAATCTACGCACATACGCCAAGTACCATCTTTCTTAGGAACTAGAATAACGGGAACAGCACAAGGACTAAGGCTTATGCGGATATAACCTTTGTCGAGTAGCGCTTGTACTTGCTTACGTATCTCCTTCGTCTCTTCGGGATTAGTGCGATATGGCGCCCTATTGGGCAGCGATGCTCCGGGAATCAAGTCAATTTGATGCTCAATACCTCGCAATGGTGGTAGTCCTGCGGGTACCTCCTCCGGAAACACGTCGCCGAATTCCTGCAAAACACTAGAAACACCAAGAGGAAGAGGAGTCATGTCGTTAGAAACCAAAACCGTACCCCTGTACAAAAGCACAAGAGGCATGGCCGTAGGATCCTCACTAAATTCTCTCATGTCTTCTTTGGTGGCTAATGAGACTAAGGAATTCACTCTCTCACTTTTCGTTATATCACTCACGGCATTACAATTCTCTCGCCTATCTATGGATGCATCCTCCAAATTCACTTCAATCTTCTGACGAGACTCATTGACAATCTGTTGTGGTGACATAGAGCTGTAAGTTAATTTTCTTGCCCTTGTACTCCAAGTGATATGTATTGGCTCGGCCATTGTGTTGCACGGAACGGTCATAGAGCCAAGGCCGACCCAATAAGAGGTGACAAACCGTCATAGGAACCACATCAAAATCAATGCAATCCTTATACGGTCCAATCTCAAACTCAACACGCACCATATGGTTTACCTTCATCTCACCATTGTCGCTCAACCACCGAATATAATATGGATGCGGGTGCGGTAGGTACTTCAACTTCAGCTTGGTGCATAACTCCTTGCTTGCTAAATTGCGGCAACTCCCGCCATCAATAATGACCTTGCAAGCCTTGTCCGGACCAACCAAAGCTTTGGTTTGGAACAAATTGCAACGCTGAGTAGATGCACTAGGCAACACATTAAGAGCACGCTGCGACACAACAATCGTACGAGCATCAGAAGGATATGCATCTTCACCATCAGTGTCATAGTCATCATCGTCTGGAGCATTTGGATCAACATCATCTCCAGTCTCATACTCATTGTCCTCATTGATAAACATGACTTTACGGTTAGGACAATCTCTCTTGAAGTGACCCTTGCCACCACATGTATGGCAAAGCATATCGCGGTTGCGCGTTGTAGACACACTAGAACCACTCGTACTTGCCGCAGATTCGGACTTCTTTGCATTAGATACATTGGAGACCGGTTTACTAGGCGGAGGAGAGTAAGGAACGGAGCGCGTCGACGGTGCCGGCGCCGTAGAGGGCGCGCGGGGTGTAAAACGCCCAGCTCCCGTAGCACGTCCTTTAACCTTTGCTTCTTCAGCCAACTGTGATTCAGCTTCTCTTGCATGATGTAACAATTGATTCATATCGGTGTAGGTGTAATGACGAACAATGCCTTTAACGTCATACTTCAATCCATTGAGAAAACGCTGCATTGTCATCTCTAGAGACTCACGGACACGACCACGCTGCATAAGCATCTCCATCTCCATGTAGTACTCATCAACGGTCTTCACACCTTGCCTCAATAGTGTTAGCTTATCAAATATATTCCGCATGTAATTTGTAGGCACAAAACGAGAAGTCATAACTTCCTTCATAGCACGCCATGTACGGATAGGTTGTGCACCATCTTCGTCGCGGTTACGAACCAAAGAATCCCACCAACGCAATGCATAACCATCAAATTCAGAAGAAGCAAGTTTGATCTTCTTATCTTCGAGTAGTTGGGATGTAAGCTCCATAACTTCTCAATCTTGAGCTCCCAAGTGAGATATTCTTCAACATCAGCTCCTCCTTCAAACTTGGGTATGGAAAACTTGGGCTTACCCAATCCATCTTCTTCATCTTGTCCACGACCATTACGGCCAAGTGGAGCGCGACCACGTGGACGATAATCACGAGGCGCACCACGAGCATTGTGTGCGTCATCGTCAAGCTCAGGATCTTCATCATCGTCTTGTTGTTGGTGTGCAGTCAAATTCTCAATAGCGAGGCGCATATCGGCAAGATTGCGCTGTATATCGGTCATTTGATCAGCCAAACCAGTGACGGTGACATTAGTAGCATCCAACGTCTGTTTAATCTCGTCAACCTGTACCCTTAAGCTCATCATCCTTAGTGCGGAATTCACGTCGCATCTCGTTACGAAGAGCTTCATACTCCCTCCATGTGATGATATCTCGCCGAATTCTTGTTTTCCTGATTAACAATCTTAGTATCACTAGCAGACATGATTAGTAGGTTAGTGCACTAAATCAAAAATATATGGTGGTACTCTCACAACTCACTCAAAACTGATAAGAAAAGGAAATCTTACCGTTCCAAAGGAAGTTAGTGTTGCTTACCACTTGTAGTAACAACTAGTGCACGGATGTAGCGAAGCGAATATCAAGGGTATAAGAACAATCACACGACAAAGCAGGATATATGTGGGGCTGTAGGTAGGCTACCTATTTGCACCAATAACAAGCTCTAGCGCTGAACGTAGACAACCAATGATACTCACACAAGGCGATATAATGGGGCAATGCAACTATATGTGGGAAAGGTTGCAATGCACAAGAAAGACGCTAGCAAAGCTCAACGAGACAGGCACAAGATTGCTCAACTACAGGTGCAGTAAAGAAAACTTAGGCCTTTCACTTGATTCAACTAGCACGACACTTTTCTTTTTGTATAACACACGCAGCTATGTAGCTCTTTTTGCTTCTTTTCAATTTTCTCTTTTTTTTTTTTTTTGACTCAACTCCTTAATAACACGGCCAACAAGATATGCAAAGCACCAAAACCCTAATGAGCAGCCTGTCGAGCGGTAAAACTAGTCTCTTCTGGGGAAGTTCCTAGTCACTTTATATCGATAGGCTGTGTCTATGGTTGGGAACAAGCACACTGTACGCTATGTGGACTCGGAGTAACAAAACTGACACACTAAGATAAACTAGATGATAGAGAAAACACAAACCCTAACAATTCTACTAAATGAAAGATAAAGATACACAAAAACAACTACGAAAAACAACTAAAACTCGAAATTAGTGCAATCTAAGGCTATGGCAAACCCTAACCCTAACTTTTTATGGCTTTTTGTGGATAGGAAAACACTCACAACTCAACGATGGGGTGGATTGTGGATGGCTTACCGAGGAAAACTGGAAATCTGATACCAAGATGATAAGGGGTGGCCCGATCTTTTCAGTAAGCGGCGGTGGTGATGATGATCACGGGGTGATGGCGGCGGAGAAAACACGACGATGTAGTGGATGATAACTTGTATGACGCAACGAGATCTCTCGATTGGTCCCTGTCGCCAATGCAACAGCTCTCAACCCTGCAAGATATTCGCAACTCCACACACTTGCGCACGTAGCCGCCGACCACGAAGCGGTAAGTTGCAACCGTCTAATTCCCAATGGAACAACGAGATCACACAAGACTTAAACGGGATCTACACAATATCCAAGCAATATGGTGTAGGGAATTCAATAGTTTTGCGAGCAAACAACTAAGAACTAGGGTTTATCTTAAACGTGGTCCAAAGCAACTAGGGGGCGTCCGGGCACTTATATAGGTGTCGGGACGAGTTACGGTCGAAAAGATACAAAAATAACCGACCCAGAATAGATCTGGTCGAGACAGACTCGGACTGGTCCGGTCTGGGATCCGGTCGACCGGGCTGTGGACCGGGCTGTCCGGTCTGTGGTCCGGTTGGACCGGGTTCTGGACCGGCCGGTCCGGTTGGAGGTCCGGTCAACCGGTCGGAAACCGGGAACTGCGAAGTTTCCGGTCTCGCCCCGGTACGATAAATCTCCTCCGGCTGGTGGCCGGTTTACGACCGGTCGATCGGGCCAGGGACCGGGCTGGCCGGTCAGGGGGCCGGTCGGACCGGGTTCTGGACCGGCCTGGACTTCTTCTTCTCCTCTCGCGCATTCCTCCCGCTCCTCCCTCGCGCGTCCATGAGATATCTTCATGTCCAGCTCCATATCCAGCTTCACGGCCCTCTTGACGTCCGTCTTCATGTCCAGCTGCTCCTCTCCTCGTGCGATGCTTGTCTCCTCTTGATACCTGATGATACATAAGTAATAGGACTTAGGCAGTATAAAGTTCTCATCAATCAAAGTATCGTTTAGGAACAAGTTCACCTGTTGTTTAAGTAGCTTCGCACGAGCTCTTGTAATTGGTCCAATCCGAACTTCATTGGACTTGAGCTTCACAGCAGGTTCATCTTCATTTGTTAATGACGGAGGTAGTAGTGAGGTAGGGATGTCCTCATCACCTCCGGGAGATGATTCCCCTCTCCGGCAGGGTGCCGGAGGTGATCTCCAGAATCCCCCGAGATGGGATTGGCGGCAGCGGCGTCTCAGTAAGGTTTTCCGTATCGTGGCTCTCGGTACTGGGGGTTTCGCGACGGAGGCTTTAAGTAGGCGGAAGGGCAGGTCAAGAGGCGACGCGAGGGGCCCACACAACAGGGCCGCGCGGCCGGGAGGTGGGCCGCGCCGCCCTGGCGTGTCGCCGCCTCGTCGCCTCAATTCGTTTCCCTTTCGGTCTTCTGGAAGCTTCGTGGCAAAATAGGACCCTGGGCGTTGATTTCGTCCAATTCCGAGAATATTTCCTTTGTAGGATTTCTGAAACCAAAAACAGCAGAAAACAACAACTGGCTCTTCGGCATCTCGTTAAAAGGTTAGTGCCGGAAAATGCATAAATACGACATAAAGTATGCATAAAACATGTATATATCATCAATAATGTGGCATGGAACATAAGAAATTATCGATACGTCGGAGAAGTATCAGTAGGTAGGTATGGTGGACACAAATGGCATAGTGGTTGGCTCAAGGATTTTGGATGCATGAGAAGTATTCCCTCTCGATACAAGGTTTAGGCTAGCAAGGTTATTTGAAACAAACACAAGGATGAACCGGTGCAGCAAAACTCACATAAAAGACATATTGTAAACATTATAAGACTCTACACCGTCTTCCTTGTTGGCTCAAGGATTTGGATGCACGAGAAGAATCCCTGTCAATACAAGGCTAGGCTAGCAAGGTTGTTTGAAGCAAACTCAAGTATAAAATGGTACAGCAAGACTCACATATGAACATATTGTAAGTATTATAAGACTTTACATCGTCTCCTGTTGTTCAAACACCTCAACCAGAAAATATCTAGACTTAGAGAGACCAATCATGCAAACCAAATTTTAACAAGCTCTATGTAGTTCTTCATTAATAGGTGCAAAGTACATGATGCAAGAGCTTAAACATGATCTATATGAGCACAACAATTGCCAAGTATCAAATTATTCAAGACATTATACCATTTACCACATGCGGCATTTTCCGTTTCCAACCATATATCAATGAACGAAGTAGTTCAACTTTCACAATGAACATTAAGAATAAAGCTAAGAACACATGTGTTCATATGCAACAGCGGAGCGTGTCTCTCTCCCACACAAAGAATGCTAGGATCCGATTTTATTCAAACAAAAACAAAAAATAAAAACAAACAGACGCTCCAAGTAAAGCGCATAAGATGTGACTGAATAAAAATATAGTTTCACTAGAGGTGACCTGATAAGTTGTCGATGAAGAAGGGGATGCCTTGGGCATCCCCAAGCTTAGATGCTTGAGCCTTCTTAAAATATTGCTTGATACGCGTACATCACGCGTCCGTTGGGAACCCCAAGAGGAAGGTGTGATGCGTACAGTAGCAAGTTTTCCCTCAGTAAGAAACCAAGGTTTATCGAACCAATAGGAGCCAAGAAGCACGTTGAAGGTTGATGGCGGCGAAATGTAGTGCGGCGCAACACCAGGGATTCCGGCGCCAACGTTGAACCTGCACAACACAATCAAAGTACTTTGCCCCAACGTAACGGTGAGGTTGTCAATCTCACCTGGCTTGCTCGTAAACAAAGGATTAACCGTATGGTGTGGAAGATGATGTTTGTTTGCAAAGAACAGTAAAGAACAATTGCAGTAGATTGTATTTCAGATGTAAAGAATGGACCGGGGTCCACAGTTCACTAGTGGTGTCTCTCCCATAAGATAAATAACATGTTGGGTGAACAAATTACAGTTGGGCAATTGACAAATAAAGAAGGTATAACAATGCACATACGTATATCATGATGAGTACTATGATATTTAATCAGGGCATCACGACAAAGTACATAGACCGCTATCCAGCATGCATCTATGCCTAAATAGTCCACTTTCAGGTTATCATCCGAACCCCTTCCGGTATTAAGTTGCAAGCAACAGACAATTGCATTAAGTATGGTGCGTAATGTAATCAACACAAATATCCTTAGACAAAGCATCGATGTTTTATCCCTAGTGGCAACGAGCACATCCACAACCTTAGAACTTTCATCACTGTCCCAGATTCAATGAAGGCATGAACCCACTATCGAGCATAAATACTCCCTCTTGGAGTTACAAGTATCAACTTGGCCAGAGCCTCTACTAGCAACGGAGAGCATGCAAGATCATAAACAATATATATGATAGATTGATAATCAACTTGACATAGTATTCAATATTCATCGGATCCCAACAAACACAACATGTATCATTACAAGTAGATAATCTTGATCATGATAGGCAGCTCACAAGATCTAACATGATAGCACAATGAGGAGAAGACAACCATCTAGCTACTGCTATGGACCCATAGTCCAGGGGTGAACTACTCACACATCGATCCGGAGGCGATCATTGCGATGAAGAGACCTCCGGGAGATGATTCCCCTCTCCGGCAGGGTGCCGGAGGCGATCTCCTGAATCCCCCGAGATGGGATTGGCGGCGGCGGCGTCTCTGTATGGTTTTCCGTATCGTGGCTCTCGGTGCAGAGGGTTTCGCGACGAAGGCTTTAAGTAGGCGGAAGGGCGGAGTCGGAGGAGTCACGGGGGCCCCACACGCTAGGGCCACGCGGGCCCCCCTTAGGCCGCGCCGCCCTAGTGTGGCGGCGCCCCGTGGCCCCACTTTGTTTCTCCCTCGGTCTTCTGGAAGCTTCGTGGAAAAACAAGCCTCTAGGCGTTGATTTCGTCCAATTCCGAGAATATTTCCTTTGTAGGATTTCTGAAACCAAAAACAGCGAGAAAACGACAGAATCGGCTCTTCGGCATCTCGTCAATAGGTTAGTGCCGGAAAATGCATAATAATGACATATAATGTGTATAAAACATGTGAGTAACATCATAAAAGTAGCATGGAACATAAGAAGTTATAGATACGTTTGAGACGTATCAGCGCACTAACGGCGTCAGCAACAACGTGGAACCTGCACACAACACAACCAAAATACTTTTCCCCAACTTACAGTGAGGTTGTCAATCTCACCGGTTTTGCTGAACAAAAAGGATTAAACGTATCGAGTGGAAAGAGATGTTTGAAGTGGAATTAAAGAGAACAATGCTTGCAGAAAGTAAACAGAACAGGATTGCAGTGGATGAATTTATCAGTGTAAAAGAAAGGACCGGGGTCCACAGTTCACTAGAGGTGTCTCTCCATAAAGATAAATAACATGCTGGGTGAGCAAATTACAGTTGGGCAATTGACAGAATAAAGATCATACATAACAAGATGATTACTATGAGATTTTTTTGGGCATTACAACATAATACATAGACCGTAATCCAACTGCCTCTATGACTAATAATCCACCTTCTGTTTATCGTCCAAACCCCTTTCAGTATTAAGTTGCAAGCAACAGATTATCGCATTAAGAAATATGTGTAAAGTAAACAATAGAATTACCCTTGGAAAAAAACATTGTTGTTTTCTCCCTAGTAGCGACAACACGTCTACAATCTTAGAAGTTATTGTCACTCTTCCAAAAAATTAGAGGCATGAACCTACTATCGAGCATAAATACTTCCTCTTGGAGTTGCAAGTATTTACTTGGCCAGAGTATCTACTAGCAATGGAGAGCATGCAAGATCACAAATAACATATGACAAGTATATATAATCGATCGCCATATTCATCGGATCCTAGCAAACACAACATGTAGCATTACATAAGGATGATCTTGATCATGATAGGCAGCTCTCACAAGATCTAAACATGAGGCACAAATTGGAGAAGACAACCATCTAGCTGCTGCTATGGACCCATAATCCAGTGATGAACTACTCACACATCACTTCGGAGGCGGGCATGGCGATGTAGATGCCTCCATTGATGATCTCCCCCTCCGGTAGGGTGCCGGGAAGAGCTTCAGAACCTCCCGAGCTAGGGTCTGCGATGGCGGCAGCGACGGAACTTTTCATGGATGGAGGCTCGGGTGTTTAGGTTTTTCGCGAGATCATGAATAAATAGGTGTAAGGGCGAGGTCGGTGGGGGCCAGGGTGACCCACACCACCCCTTGGCGCGGGACCTGGCCTGGCCGCGCTAAGGCATGGTCTGGCTACCCTGTGCCTCCCCTTCGTCTCCCCTCTGGACTGTGTCTACATTACGGAAAATATTGACTTCGGCTTTTGTTTCGTCCAATTCTGAGAATATTTCCTGTACAACTTTTCTGAAATACAAAATAGCAGAAAACAGGGAACTGACACTATGGCATCTTGTTAATAGGTTAGTGCTAGAAAATATATAAAAGTGCAATGGAGTATGAGCAAAACATATAGGAATTGGTCTAAAACAAGTATTGAGCATCAAAAGTTATAGACACGTTTGCAACATATCACGGAGCTGCAGCGCGGGTGCGGCGAGAGGCGGAGCTTCACCACAGGCAGTCGGATGGAGGAGCTGCAGGTTGCGTCAACGGGGGCGCATACCATCAAGCGGGGCGGCGTGGGAAGTCCAAGTGGCAGCGCAGGCAGCGCTCCGGCAAAGCTGCGACATGGGTAGACGGGAGTGCGATGTCGCCGGAGCGGCCGGGAAATACGGGAGAGAGACGGAAATGAGGAAGAGAACGTGCGCTGAGGGAAAAGATAAGGGTGGGACCTGTGAGACACGCGTCGGACGTAGGAGGCGGAGCCGCGGAGGATTAGAACGTTGTTCCCCCGGGGGAACGTGGCGTTTTCCTTCTCGTATGCATCACAAGTATTCCTAGCAAGGGAATAAGCTCTGATATGATGCTCTTGTGGGACAATTGTATGACAGTGACGTCACGAACTCGAGATGAATGAATTACTTACAAATCCTGACGGTCTCCAAACCCGCCAAGCATGCTTGATCCAAACAATTGGTTGTAAGACCTACTTGTTCTCTTCTTATCTTTATGTCTTAGGTGTCCAAGTTTGCGGTGGATTTTGCTTATGGGGATAATGTGGTGTGCATTTTTTTTAATCGCACTCTTT
This sequence comes from Lolium rigidum, assembly GCF_022539505.1. NCBI lineage: Eukaryota > Viridiplantae > Streptophyta > Magnoliopsida > Poales > Poaceae > Lolium > Lolium rigidum. The sequence goes on from NC_061509.1 coordinate 278,560,112, forward strand.
CGTGTTATATTACCAAAAGCTATCATGTCGATATGATGTACTACTAACTGATCTAAGTTTATAGGGCCAACGGATTGAAGGCAGATCCGGAGCTTGAAATCCGACATCTTTTACAGTCATGGTACTACTCGTGTGATATAACTTGGCATCCTTTTGTCAGGATACCACTTCGCATTGGTCAATCCCATAGCGAGAGTTAATTTCTTGAAGGTTTGTTGAGCCTCAGTTAATAATCATTGTTAAGCCTCTTTGAACCTGACGAGTAATTCATCTTAGAGTACTTGCACCGTGCCTCGCTTATTGGGACGCCCACTCAAAATAGGCTCCCACCAGCGTTCTCAAATTTATGCCAGGGCCCACCACAAATTATGTTCGACAACTTTTCTTAACGTATTAGAGTCTAACCAATGATCCAAGCATTCTTCCAACTTGTCTCACCTCGACTCCAATGCTGATCCGCCGCTACGCCCATCTCGCTTTGACACCGACTGAATCGGCCACCGCTATCGAGAAACACTGCATAGCCACCCTCGCAGTCTAGGAAGCGCCCATTCGGCGGTCGATCCATCTGCTGCTGCCGCTCTAGCAATCTACAGCCCCTTCTCCGTCCGAGCCATCTACACCCACTGTTGGCAGTCCACAACCACCCCTCGCACCTCTCCTCGACCGGCCTCTACAACCCAACATCGCGGCGCGGCTATTCGACCAACTGATGTACAAAAGTGCTCACCCCGCCCACAACCTGTTCGATCGGGTGCCTAGGTACATAATTTTGGAAGTTTATTGTTTTAGGTGGAGTAAACCATATTTAATTCCTTCTTTGTTTGGTCAATAGACAATGGATATCAACGATGAGATGATGATGTAGCAACTGATGCAAGATAAAGCCGATCTTGGCACAAATGAAGAAGTGAAGTTGATGATGATCATGTCTTGTCATCTTCGTTTACGAGCGAAGATTAATGCCCCACGTTGGTGGGGATGTTCTAGGAAGGGGAGAAGAAGAACAAAGACATGTTACGGATGCAAGGTGATGCGATTCTTGATGTTGACTTTTTTCCCACAATCCGACTCATACACCTAAGGAATTTGGCAGCAATTCACGATGAACAATCAGTTGTTAATAAAGATTGTGAATGGTGTGAGGGAGTATGATAACTACTTCCTCTAAAAAAAGACTGCACCTGATTGGCTGGTTTCACCTCAATTCAGAAATGCACGATTGGTTTGAGGTGTCTTGCATATGGATCTACTTTTGATACACATGATGACCATCTCCACATGGTTGAGTCGACATGCTAGGACACTGCATAGAAGTTTTGTCAAGCAATCGTTGAAAATTTCGGACCAATCTATTTGAGAGTGCTAGATGAAGAAGACATAACTTGGCTCTTGGAACATAACACATCGAGACAATTTTCTAAGATGTTTGGAAGCATCGATTGCATGCATTGGGATGGAAGAATTGGAGATTCGCTTGGCAAGGGATGCACAAAGCTCATACAGAAGAGTGCAACATGGTTCTTGAAGCCGTGGCAGATTATGACATTGGGATTTGGCACGCTTTCTTTGGCATGGCGGAATCCCACAATGATATCAACGTTGTGAAGTGCTCTCTGGTGTTAGCTAGACTTGCTGGATGTCATGATCTAGCGATAAACTATGAGATTAATGCCCACACATACAACAAAATGGCACTATCTAACCGATGACATATATCCAAAATGGTCGACATTTGTGAAGACAACCTGTAAACCTTAGTTTGCCAAGTGGCGAAGGAGTTGTAGAAAGAATCTTGAGCGGGCATTTGGTGTGCTCCAATAGTGTTTTGCTATCTTCCAGTACCCTACTCTCAAATGGTCGATAGCTTGGATGTGGGAGGTCATGAACACTTGTGTGATCATGCATAAAATGATCATCGAGGGTGAGTGTGTTGTTCCAGTGAATGATAATCATCCATATGATTTCCAAGACCCTCTCGCCGAAGTTGATCATGAGTTATCAGCCAGAGTTTGGAGCTTTTCCCGCCATGCATCACAACATCCGTGATGAAGGGGTTCGTCGACAACCTCAAGATAATCTAATGGAGTATCTATGTGCGAGAGGGGAACCGTCGCATGTGTCTTGACCTATTTAAACTTCACAGATTTTAATTTATTTTAATAATTGTATGCACTATTCTATTGGTATGTTTTAATTTGATTTAATAATGTTATTTATTTGCTTGAATTGTTGTTTGCAAATATGATTTTTTGTGATACAAAAAGTTGGAAAAAATACAAATAGAAAACATGGTTGTATTTGGGACGGCCATTTGGAGATGCCCCTGTGGACAGCCGGTCCCAAAAACGGCAGCCGCGTCTATCTGCGCCCCAAAAAGTGACCGGTTCAATGTTGTTGTGAACAGAGCTACGAGACTGGTGGAGATGCTCTTATGTACTGATTCGGTTAAGCCTAATTATTGTTGATTCATCGTCTATAGGCCACAATTATTGTTTCAGGCACAAGTAGTTATCTAGATCTCATCAGGGTTGAACGATAACATCCTAAATATCACTATCACTATCTCGTTGTGTCTGTTCAGTGATAGTGCGCCTATTTAGTGATATATCTTCATTGTCAGCTTAATTTTTTGGGGGTTCCAACTATATAGTACGAAGAAGGGATAACAACAACACATGACATGAAGTACCACCAGGCATGAACCGCGAGTTTTCTAAAATTTTATTTTTAACCTATTGTGTTCACAGAACTTAACCATTCCAGGTGTTTGAATGCACTTCAATAGCTTAGGGCCATTTTGAATGCAAAAAACCTGAATTTTAAAGGACGAGGTGTTTTTGCACCTAGAAGTATATGCTCATGTTTTTTTAGATGAGTTTTAGATTCTAAAAAATTAAAAATAAATGCCGCATGAACATCTCCACCGCCACCGTTAATCGCAGTCGACGCGCATTTGACGCTCGTCAATCCTATCTGTGTCGCTCTATTCCCCCTTTCTTCATCGTCCTTGCGCATGCAACCCTGAAGCCTAGGGTTACGGTTTGATGTCCTTCAGCTTCGCCATAGCTTCATCGTGACTGCTGGAGTGCTAGGGTAGCCTCCTGAATAGGTGGATATGTTGCATGGGGTTCAAAGATAATGGAACCGCTCGATTGAATATATTTTTGGTGCTTTTTTCACTAAGGAGATCAAATATGTTGTCAGGTTTTATTATAATTACTTGAAATGCGTTTGGATAATATCCTACACGAAAGTTGTCCATTTATTATGGGGATTTATCTATAAGGGAGGTGCTCCTGGACTTCTTCTCCGACCTGGTGTTGCCGGCGCTACGTTGGCGCCTTCTCCGGTTCTTTGCAGTGTGGCCGTGTGAGCCCTACCTCACCCTGCCTTGCCCGCTGCCCCCGGGCGCTGGTAAGTTTTCCACCCTCCTCTCTTCTCTCTTCTTAGTTTCCTATTGCTGATCTAGGATATGTTAGGGTTAGGATTTTAATTAGGGTTTGTTCTTCGATTTGTTGAGTTAATCCTCGTGTACTACTCATATCCATACTATTGGATTTGGTGATGTTAGTTCTTGTCTATGACTTGATAACACTCTATTGGTATTTGATCTACTGTTTCCTTTTGGTCATCATATTATGTCAGTTTCGATAGTTAGCATAGGTGTAGCATCTAAAATAAAATCCTAGATGATTTGTTCCTATAAGTAACTTGTATTTGAATTGTCTTACTTATATGCATTAGTAGTATTGCTCTATGTTGTATTCATGAACTTGGTTTATTGCTTTCCCAAATGATTTGTCATGGATTGTACCCTAATTTGCACTAGCATTACCTTAGTTCACTGTTGCTAATGCCTTATCCATTTGTTTTCATATGTAATTTGTATTAAGCTATTGTATTAACCTATTCAATTCATATTTCTTTGGTTCTAGTTTAGAGTTCACATGTTATGCCTTATATTCTAGTTGGCTATGTGTTAGTGATGAATGTTCCCTATTCATACTTGCAGATGATATGATATTTTTTATCTGTGAAGTAATATTAGTCATGGTCTACCTTCTCTTCCTAATATTTTCTCTTTAAGAAGGGAAGGAGTCCATGCCTGATGTTGCTTGTCAACCATGTGATGCTATGGTTGTACTATCAACTTCTTGATCATGCCAGTATTATTTGGACATTTTCTACCTTATCTTCCTTAGTCAATTACTAAGGAAGGGAAGTAGAGAATGCTTGAATTACCTATGGCTATAAAATAAATATGGCATCGTGGTAACATTTCTGATTATTCCTTGTATATGCTATTGAATGGTTTGATCCATTTGGTGATATAGGCCCTGGAAAGCTGTGCTTGGTACAAAGAGTGTGGATTCAAGTGGCTTTAATAGATTGAGTGATACTACAATAGGTGATCTCTTTGATTGCATCTAGAGTGTTATCATGTACTTCAAATGTGTAGAAATGATCGATGGTTCAAGTGTTAACCCTACAGGTTAACTGAACCAAACTGATGGATTAGCTTTGAGTATTTTTGGGTAGATTTTATTTATGTGTGTTTCTCATGTGCCAAACTGATGGTGCATGTTTTTTGCCATGATTCTTCAATGATTAAATCCAGAGCAGGGATTTCTTTTATCCAATTTAGGTGCTAGAGCAAACATAGTTCTATTAGTTTCCAAATACTTAAGGCTTTATGTAGGTGATGTTAAAAATCAATCAAACACCTTCCATTTGATAACTATTTCTTTTGCGAAACATAGAACAATCAAAGACACTCATACATACGCGTACACACTCACCCCTATGAACGCACGCACGCACACCCTACCTCTATGAGCACCTCCAAGAGACTGCGTCGAAGACTGATCCGTCGGGTCTTGAGATTGACGAAGTCACCACAGGCGTCTTGCTGTCGACGGGAACGTCACCTCCCACTGAAGAATATTCCACCTTTATGAGACACCAAAGTGTCAAATCTAGGATTTGAACTCTGGTGGGCTGGGGGTGCCAGTGCCCTCCTAACCGTCCAACCATAGGTTGGTTCTCCCATTTGATAACTATTTGATTTGGATACTTTGTTCTGTTTTGGAAATAGAAGTGATATATTCTTGAGTTTGGTATACCTCACTCCAGCTCCTAGATGAAATGTTTTTTTGTTGTTGATGAGCTGCTGGTGATCTTGATGTCCTTCTTCTCATATGCTTGCCTGTTCCTCCTGATTGTCTCTCAGTAATCATGATTCTTGATTCAACTTCTGGGGTATTTATGGATGATTTGGTGGTGTTTGGTGTTGATATGGTGATGTTGTCTTTAATTCTCTAGAGGTGGTCAATGAAATTTCTTGTATTGTAAGTGAGGTGCTCACAGTGCACTATTTAATGCTCATTTGCCTCATTGCTGTGTTGACAACTACTGGGTGGCTCTTCTAGGTCGACCATGAGTGAGTTGTGTGCTTGCTTGGGGTTGTTGTGATCCTAAACTACTGAAGATAGGCTCGACCAAGTGATTTTTATCTATGTTGAGCTTTTATTTTTGACTGCCCCTTGTATTGGAAATGTCCGCTGTCTTTGTTTTTGCAGTAATCAAGAGAAGGAAAGTGCGGAAAAACTTTAGCTAGGTTTAGTCTAGGATTATTATTTTCCTAGTTTGATTCTTTAAATATTCATAACTTGTAATGAGATGGATTTTGCAAATACATTTAAATCAATTATTGTTTGAATGTACTTAGAAATTTATAATATGAATCCAAGTTTTCTTTTTATTTGAAATTCAAATTTGAATTCCTATTATTCATATTTGGGTTGAATTCAAATGTTTCCCTCAAAACACATGGGTCCAACAAAGGCCATGTCAAAATCCAGCTATCTAGTGATGACCTAACCCTAGTCATATGTTGAAAGGAACTCTAATCACTTCAAGTTTTAGTTTTAGGCGCGAAAATTCTAATTCTACCACTCGTTTGGTCATAAGTGCTAGGATGTTACACCATAGTTCTCTATGTGCTTCTTGATGAAATCAACATCCTTCAGGTTATCCTGCAAGGAAGAAGTTGTCTATTTCTTGGTCATATGCGAGCTAAGGAAGAATTGAATGAACTGCAAGAAGTACTAGATTGATCCAACAAACTGGATGTGGCCAAAGTACGCATCACCGTCCATAATGATTGTTGTTCTCTCCTCCGCCCAACACACATCCTCGAGCCTTTTGAGCTTGAGGACGTGACACCACCTTGCTCTCCAATGCCTCGATGTTTGTTGATCTCGTTCGGGTGATCTCGATGTCCACAGAACTTGAGAACAACTATCTTTGGAACAACTTGAAGGTGCTTAATCTTGAACCCCTTATCCACTGGGGCCCCATTCTTAATGAACTCACACACCCTGTTTGAGACGAAGGTGGATAGAGCACCTGGCCATGTTAGGATGATCTTCTTCCAAATTGGACAGTAACTATCAACAGATATGCGAAGTGGCACCGTCGGCAACACTGAGTTCGCCGATAGATCATGCGAGTTTTCCTTGTCCTAACACACAAATCAAAGTACCATAGAATAGAAACAATGGTAAGCAATCAACTTCCAAAATACTAACAAGCTCTATGAAGAAGAACAATGCAGCAATGTGAAGATTGTTAACTGCTCTTTGTTGCCTGCTGCCACGTATATGCGGATTGTTGGTACAAGGATAAGAACTTCACATTTTAGCGCTTATACATGGACTACACAACAATGAAGATCAAACAACGGAACCAACACTAGCACAAACATCGATATACCTCTTACCCACACTACATCATGAAACTAGAGATGCAAAATCTACTATACCACCTTCAGTTCTAAGCAAAAGATCTAAACTAAGAGATCTAAGCTACCAAAGCTAACAGATTTAATTGACCACATCTAGGGTTGGATGTTACCCACGACACTTTGACCATTGGACGAGGAAGACGACATGTCTGCGAGGTGGATAAAGAAGACTTGCCGTGGCAGAGCTCGACCGGTCGAAAAAGATGGTGCCTCTTACCTGCTCGTAGGTGACGACACTACCCTGGACGAAGATCTTGAATGGGGGAAATGGTGGTGCGGGATTTGGCGGCAAGGCGGAGCAGTGTAAATAGGCGGTGCAAATCAGCAGTAGGTGGACAAATTTCTCCCGTCGTTTTTTCACAGATGTGCCCGAGCTACGACCAATTCTTTTGCAAATAAAAAAAATTGTTCAAGAAATAAGAAGATCCATTTTGGGCTGAACCAACAACCTGATTGTGTCATATTTATTTTTCAGTAAAGGGTACACACTAGTTTATTTTTACACGACCAATCCATTTTGGGCTGAACCAACAATCCATTCTCTGTCTATAAAAAAAATAGAACTAAGTAGGTTTCGACCCATTAAAGGAGTCAATGGCACACACACAAAGCATGAGTAAATCGCTACCCCACGAGGCTGGCGAAGTCGGCACAAGAAGTAAGCAGAGTAGAGGCAGCAGTTGCGAGCTTAGGTGCGGCTAAATCGAAATCAGTATTCCCGTCCATGGTTGGTGGAGGTTGTAGAAAGCATGGTTGGCGATAAGCTGGTACTAGTTTTTATTTTTCTATTCCAAAATCCAATTATTTTTAAATTTTTATTCCAGTTTTTTACTAAATGTATAATCTCCTTTCCCACGAAGGGGTAACCGTAGGGGAGGCACATGTAGCGTATACAAAAAATTTCAATCTTTTGCCTAAGTGAAGTAGTAGTTGATCCCTCCAAGGTAAGGGAGAATCGAGACCGAAAGCTACTAATAAAATAGCATAAAATTCATTCCTCCCTTGCATGAGCTCGACGCAAAAAATTTCCAGAGAGCGTGAGAAGAGCTAGCTTCGAGAGAAACGTCTGAATCAACGGTAGCTGCTTGTACAGACTCTGGACTACTTAAAGAAGCGTCCAATGCAGGGTAACTTTTTTGCATGGACAACCAAACTACCGACTTTTTTTGGCATTTGTGGAGCCGGGAAACGGGTTAGCGAGAAACCAAACTGACCCATAATGAGTAATTATCACATCGATGCTCAGGCGCATCACAATTCAACAGTCTTGCCTTAACATGGGAACAAGCTTCGGTGTGATGCAAACTAACATTCTATCGCCTAAACAGAGGGGTGCGGCAACGCACGGCATCAATCCATCATGATCTAGTCACTACTATCATGCAACTATCCCACAAGAATGTTAGGAATTGATGCAAGTTTATGGAAGAACTTGATTGAAAAGTTATATTTAGACCAAACGTGGATTTTTATTGGTGTATATTCACATCTTTGGAGTTGGTTAGTGGAAAGATGTGAACTTTAATCTAAAGTTTTTTCTTTGACATTTTTATTGTCATGTCAATACCTGAAGTGACGATGTATTTACATTATTCTCCTAGGCTGCTTCGTGCACCAACTTGTCAGATCTTTTTATAGTTTTGGTAGCGAAGTAATGTACTTGCAGTTTGTTGTATCAGCGTATTATAGCCATATGTTTGCTTCCTGTCACCCGGTATCCCTCTATAACAAAACCAGAACGTGATGTTGAGGCTTCAGCCCCCACGCTGTCCTCACCAATCTGCTGCATATATCAACAACAATAGCCAGCAGCATCATGGCCTGAATTATGTACTACTAGCACATCAGCATAAAATCTGATCAACCATAGGTACACATACATTTATTTTTTTGGCGAATGGCACACATACATTTTTATTTATGCATACCGCGTGAACTAGTCTGGTCATCAGCATTGGAAATCGTCAGCTAAAGAATTCCGAAACCAAAGAAACCTGAACCAGCCTCATCTCCTTGAACCAATATAGCAGAATCAATCTCGAGTTCTTGAGTGCAAATACCTGCAGCAAATTAAAAGCGGAAAACAGCATTAGAAGGAGGCTGAACTGAATACAACCATTAGGTTGAGAAGGGGGTTGTGGTGGGGAGGGAAAATCTGTAGCAAGATTGAAGATGGATGGGTAACCTAGTGGAGAAATATAGCTAAACATCTTGTTCTATTTGGAACTATTGTGCGATAAAAACTGGGCATTGTTTTCGTTTGTCAGTACACACTGTGGTCAATTCCATAGTGAAAGTTAATTCTGAAAGTTTCTTATTTAGACTCTGTACCTGATGAGTTAATCATCATTTTATAAGATTTGATTCTAGGAAGAACTCTACTTGTGTACTATATATTAGTCTGAGAACCTAGTGATTCCTGATTCATTCTCTATGGGCGCGTTTGCTTACCTAGGCTTAATTCGTGCACCACTGACGCAGTGAGAAGGGAATATCTGTGCGTTGCAAACGGGTCATGGGCCATAAAACGCGTTCGTTTGGTAGTCTGGGTAAATTTTTCTGCACTGGAGAGGAAAGTCAGCCCCCGTTGTTTGGGTGTGTGCACACTGCTCGTGCAGCCCACATCCTGTTTGGTTGCAGATATGAGCATGATGTGGTAACCGCTTCTCTTAGAGTGGTGATGCTACCCAGTACTACTAACTGGATAACAACACATTCAGCTAGATTCGGTTCATCAAAAGTTGCTGCTAATACACAACAAGTACTTACCCTAGTGGGCGATGCATCACGAGCAAAGCAATTATAGTTTGTGATGCATCACAGGTTTATCACATGAGGGATTAGTATATACCACCTCGAACAAGTTCATCCTTACAGATCGGGGATCATGTTCAAGCAAGTCCTAGTTAATGGAGGGCTACGAGAGCACCTCCCAGAATCAACAGATCATGATGAAGGAAGCAGAAGCACTAAGCAGGAAACTGTTTACGTAGCCAGGTCCTAAGCTAGCTCCTCCTCTCCGCTGACTGTGGCTTACGGTACTCGGCATAATCTTCTTCGTTATCTACAATATAGTCGATTGCCATGACCAACAAGTTAGGTTGGAACAGTTGCGTCTTGCAGACAAACCGAGGCGTGAAGATCGTCTTCATCTGAGCATTGTTCGTGATCGGGGTCCTGGTGTACTGACGATGCCTCGGGTAGCGCTGCAATCCACAAGGAATAACTGTTAGTGCGGATGACAATGACATACATTCAGATCTATGATGGAACTCAATGAGTCTTACTACCTGAATGTACTCATCCGTCGTCTCTTCATCAGCAGCATAGAAGTAGCAACCATCTTCACTCCAGTTGCGATGGGATTTCATCTTGAGTATGACGTTTCACTTGGTCTTCCAGTTTCTGATGTGGTTGTAGATCTGAAGAGTGATCACATGTATGCCATCGAATGCCCAAGGGTGCTTTAAAGATCGTGCCATGCGACAGCGGGTGAACCCATGCAACCAAACAGGCAAAAAATTACATCCCCCCCCCCCCCCACACCCACACACACACCAAAAAGAAAGTACTGTAGCCCGTATCGGTAATGAATGGTGACCACCTAAACATAACCACTGCTTTACACCAGTCTCGATGTGTCTGTTCAGTGACAGTTCCGTTGTCAGCTTATCTGTGTCTGTTCAGTGATAGTGACATTATTATCAGTACAATAATGTATCCTTCATTTCGGTGGGCCGACAGAAGTTCCAAATCCACAAAACCGAGCAGGGGATATAATGGTGACATCTTATAACAGCAACAGATGACATGAAGTGCCACCAGACATGAAACCAACGGCGGCTTTGGACGACAACGACTATAAACCTGTTTTCTGATATCGGCCCTCGAGAAGGAAAAACAGAACGAACTGTTGATGTTGCGCTTCGCTGTGACGTTTGGATAAGAGATATTGGCCATAACCTGAATGCTATCATCAATGACTATCGCGTCTTCTGGACATAGTTTCAATCCTCGCCGCTCGTCCAAAACAATGAAGTCTGACAGCGTCTGGGAACTCTTCAAGTCCATCATGTACGCTGTCTGGGCGCCGCCACTCCGCAAGTTCTTCTACTCATCATATGCAAGTTCTTATGCTTACTTCAGCTAGAAGATAAGTTTATAACGCTTGTAGTTCATAAGAGGATTCAGATTGTTTATTTATTCAACGATGCTTCATGGTTTGAAATACGGAGTACCTAACTTGTTCCCGGAATGGGGTCAACATGTCATTTTTCATTTTACTTTTTTCTTTTGAAATAGGAGAGCTCCAGCCTCTGCATCAAAACGATTACCGTGCTACCACATTTACTCTGGAAAGAATATTTAACTGGGATAGGCACCGTGCTACTTACAGCTTCTCCCACAACTCCAATTCATACTTTTCATGGAGTGGGGGTGATGCCCATGTTGCCATCACTCACCCAATTAGATACTGCAACATCTTGACGATAAGAGAAAAAAATGGTTTAGTTGAAGTTAGTAGACTTAGAGCATCTCCACTCGCGTCCCCCAAAGTTATTTGGGACGCGTCGGACAAAAAAACGGTTCCAGCCGCGTCCTCCAAAGCCGATTTTTGTCCGGCGCGCCCCGATACGGTGTCCGGCGCCCCGAGCCCGTCCCCGCCCCACAGGGGACGCTCCGGGCACGCCGGACACAACGGAAAGCGAGGTGGGCTCCCACATGTCGGCGAGTATTTGCATAAACCGTTGATTCGCGTCTTTTTTTTCTCGCCGCTCCTTCCTTCCTGCGCCTCCCACCCCTCCGCCGCCGCTGGATTTGCCGGCCGTTTCGGCGTCTGATCTCTTCTGAGAGTCGGCACCGTCGTCGCGGCTGGCGCTCCCGCAGGTCGTTCCGCAGCCGCCGCTTCGCCATCGCGTCCCAGAACGCGGCGTCAAATCCGCCCCACCTCCGCGCACACATGGTGCTCGACGACTTGCCAGGTAGGCGCGACTGGCCGCTGTTCGTTGCGTCGTCTGCCTCGACGCAATTTTAACCACTGATTTTGCTTTAGACATGAATAGCGATGATGACATGCTTGCCCTGCTGCTGGAGGACGAGCAAGCCTTCGACGACGACCTCCGGGAGCATTTGCTGATCATCGCGTACCTCCAGGACATGGTTGACGCCGAGGCGGAGAAGAGGAAGAGGCCACGCCGCAGAGGATCAAGGCCGAGGAGAAAGAAGTCCAAGCCCCGGCAGAGGATGGAGGGGCATACCATGCTGCACAACGACTACTTTGCAGATGGTGCAACACATGAAGACAATTTTCGGCGCCGGTACAGGATGAGCAAGGGTCTGTTAATGAATATCCTCCACGGCGTTCGAGAGTTCGACCCCTACTTGAAGCTCAAGCTCGACGATGTAGGCGTTGTCGGGTTCTCGTCGATTCAGAAGTGCACCGCCGCCATGAGGATGCTTGCATACGGAGCACCTGCCGATACACAGGACGACTACCTTTGCATGAGTGAGTCTACTGCCATTGAGTGCATGTACAAGTTTTGCCGAGCTGTGGTGGGAAAGTTTGGCAAATACTACTTGAGAGGGTCAACTGAGGAAGAGACTGCAAGGATCATGGCACAAAATGCTGCGAGCGGATTCCCTGAAATGCTTGGAAGCATCGATTGCATGCACTGGTCATGGAAGAACTGCCCGTTTGCTTGGCAAGGTATATACAAAGGGCGTCATGGATATTGCAGTGTGGTGCTTGAAGCTGTGGCAGATTATGACCTGTGGATTTGGCATTCTTTCTTTGGCATGGCGGGATCACACAATGACATCAACGTGTTGCAGCAATCTCCAGTGTTCAGCAGACTAGTGGAAGGGCATGCTCCACCATGCAACTATGAGGTCAATGGCCACCAATATACCAAAGGCTATTATCTAGCCGATGGTATATATCCAAAATGGGCCACTTTTATCGAAACAATCTCGAATCCATCGAGTCCGAAGAATTCCCACTTTGCTACGCGACGGAGGCTTGCGGGGAAGGATGTCGAGCGGACATTTGGTGTGCTTCAAGCACAATTTGCCATTGTCCGGTACCCTGCTCTAAGCTGGTCTCACGACCAAATGTGGGAGGTGATTCAGGCTTGTGTGATCATGCACAACATGATCATCGAGGATGACCGCAAGAATCATGCCAGGACACATGTTGGTCCCTATGAGTGTGAGGACCCTCTTGCGGAGGTTGATCATGAGTTGCCTGCATATTTTGTTGATTTCCTCGCCATGCACGCAGAGATCCGTGACAGCAATGTTAATGATCAACTTCAAGCTGATCTCGTTGAGCATTTGTGGAGGATCAAAGGAAATGCCGCGGCACCTTGATCTAGCCCTATTTATTACATTTGTTTAGTTGTTTTATTTTTTTTGTTGTATTTTAATTTGAAAACTATCTCGACAAACATATTTATTCCTATGTTATATTTGATAAATGATTGTGTGTTAAAAAAACTTTAAAAAATGTTTGGGGGCGGCGTTTAGGGGACGCGGCTGGGGAGCGACGTCCCCCAAACGCAACACGAATAAAACACGTCCCCCAAACGCTCAATCCGGCGCGGTTTGGGGGACGCGTCTGGAGATGCTCTTATCCCCCCCTCGCCTCATCAGCCTCAGTTGACATGTGGCTCCACCTGTCGCCCACTTTCCCCGTCTACCGCGCTACCGTAGTCGTCCTCTAGAGAAGCGAATCCCTAGCAGGAGATGGCATCGAGACACGAGAGAGGATTTTCTAATGGAGCCGGTTCCTACCGGTCATCATCCGACCAGTAGTGGCTTCATGATTCGTGCTGATTTATTTCTAATTTGTGACTTGTTTTTAATGTGATATGGTATACCTATGATATTTATTATATATAAACAAAATTGTACTGAAATTTTGATATTTCAACCACATGTATTCCACAAATATTTTAATTATTCTAGTTCTTTGTGTAAATTATTATGAATCCCGGTTTATATAAAGTAGTTACGAGATTTTACTAAAATTTCTTTTAGATTTCGGAGATATATTATATGAAGATAATACACACTAGATATAGAAAGGAGACCTAACACGAATCGCGAAGAAGTGAACGGTAGATGTCTATCTAGCAGTTACCAGTTGCGTTTTTTTTTTTTGAAATGGGGGACGTGCCCCAACCTCTGCATCCAAAAGATGCATACGGCTACTTTATTACCTTATTCAAGTCCAGTTTTAACCTTATTACAACTCAAGTCTCATGTCTAGTTGATATGAAAATCAACCAACAGAAGAAAAATAAAACAAAAGACAAAGCAACATCACAAAGAGATCCTATGATCAAGCTGCCACCCACTCCGGCTGAAGAAATCTCGTGCTACCGTCTCCAGTCGGTTGTACCCATACTCCATGACATCCCGCTGCTCCTTGGACCGGAGATAAGATCACCTACGGATCCAGTGAATAACCATAGGTAGAACCTGCAAATAACCCAAAGAACAAGGAAGACTCCCACCCTAATTTGAGCCAAATCCTTCTTGGCAATACCCTTAACCGATTACCAAAGAGATTTGTAATGTTTTTTTGGGGGGAGGAAGGGGAAAACTGAAAGTCATAAAAATAATGCGCCATATGATTTTAGCTAAGGGACATTCAAAACAACAAGTGCTGGATAGATTCATATTTATCACAAAAAAACGCATTTCTTACGGCCTTTCCATTTACGCTTAGCGAGATTATCTTTAAATTTATGATGTAGGAGCCACACAAAAATCTTGATTTTTAGTGGCACTTTTATCTTCTAAATATACTTTCTGAGGTACTTTGTGTCATCGTATAACAAATCAAGATACATTAATTTGACAGTAAAAGCACCTGAATTTGTAAGATTCCAAATGAAAACATCCTTATCCTCAGATAATTGAACATGCCCTAAACGATGCACTAGCTCTAACCAAAGCGCCCACCTGTTGAGTGTTAGAGTCCTCCGAAATTTTATCTGGAGTGGTTGATTTTGTAGGACATCATCCACCGAAACTTGTTTTCGGTCAAATGTATTATAAAAGAGTCAGATATTTCGGAGCTAAAGGAACGTCACCTAGCCATCTATCTTCCCAAAACATAGTATCTTTGCCATGTCCAACTTTAAACGACAAGGTTTTATAATTTAGGTATTTGTCGCAATAATTCCTGCTATACCCCATCTTCATTAATTAATTTAAACAAGCATTTACTAAGGAGACACCTGTTTTTTAACTCTTAAACTTCAATCCCTAAACCACCCTGGTCCTTCGGTCGGCATATAATGTTTCATACAGATAAACTATATCTTCGCTCATGCCCGTCACTTTGCCAAAAGAAACGTGATCGATAGAAGTCTAGCCTCTTCCTCACCCCCACTGGTATCTCAAAAATGAGAGCATAAACATTGGCAAACTTGTTAGGACTGAGTTGATCAGAATTAATCGATCCCCATAAGATAAAAGCTTCCCTATCCAACTACTCAATTTTCTTTCGAATCTATCCTCAATAGGTTTCCATTCGCATTTTTTTTAATTTCTGAAAGTGACTAGGATTGCTTAATATTTAAAAGGAAAAGAACCATTCTCACAGCCAAAAAGAAACTTGTTGAATGTACTAGGACGTCGCCTAGAGGGGGGGGGGGTGAATAGGCGGTGTATAAAAATTTCTACTTGAGAGCTAAACTAGGCGGAATAAAACTACAAGTGTTTACTAGTTTAGCTCAAAGCCTAACAACTAGGGGTTTGCCTAAGTGCTCCAATAAACTATGCTAGCATGATGAGAAACAAGGTGATAACAAGATAGGTATAGCATCAAGCATGATAGATATCACAATGTAAAGTGCATAGGTAAAGGAGCTCGGGTTGAGAAGTAACCGGTGCACGAGGAGACGACGATGTATCCCGAAGTTCACACCCAAGGGTGCTACGTCTCCGTTGGAGCGGTGTGGAGGCACGAGGCACTCCAATGAGCCACTAGGGCCACCGTATTCTCCTCGAGCCTTTCCTCCAAGGAGAAAAGCCTCGATCCACTAAGGGACCCTTGAGGGTGGTCACCGAACCCGTACAAGCTTGGGCAAACTCCCAAGTATCAAGCTTGAGGCAACTCCACAACACGGAGGCTCTCAAGTACAAGGCCACAAGAGGCTACAACACGCCACACTGATACGTCTCCGACGTATCGATAATTTCTTATGTTCCATGCCACATTATTGATGATATCTACATGTTTTATGCATACTTTATGTCATATTTATGCGTTTTCCGGAACTAACCTATTGACGAGATGCCGAAGGGCCAGCTCTGTCGTTTTCTGCTGTTTTTGGTTTCAGAAATCCTAGTAAGGAAATATTCTCGAAATCGGACGAAATCAACGCCCAGCATCCTATTTTTCCACGAAGCTTCCAGAACACCCGAGAGCCACCAGAGGGGAGCCCTGGTGGGCCCAGATGATAGGGCAGCGCGGCCAGGGCCTGGGCCGCGCCCCCCTATTGTGTCACCGCCTCGTCGCCCATCCGACTCCGCCTCTTCGCCTATTTAAAGGTCCCTGACCTAAAACCTCGATACGAAAAAGCCACGGTACGAGAAACCTTCCGGAGCCGCCGCCATCGCGAAGCCAAGATCCGGGGACAGGAGTCTCCGTTCCGGCACGCCGCCGGGACGGGGAAGTGCCCCGGAAGGCTCCTCCATCGAAACCACCGCCATCTTCATCAACGCTGCTTGTCTCCCATGAGGAGGAGTAGTTCTCCATCGAGGCTCGGGGCTGTACCGGTAGCTATGTGGTTAATCTCTCTCCTATGTACTTCAATACAATGATCTCATGAGCTGCCTTACATGATTGAGATTCATATGAGTTTTGTATCACAATATATCTGTGTGCTACTCTAGTGATGTTATTAAAGTAGTTTATTCCTCCTGCACGGTGTAATGGTGACAGTGTGTGCATCGTGTAGTACTTGGCGTAGGCTATGATTGTGATCTCTTGTAGATTATGAAGTTAACTATTGCTATGATGGTATTGATGTGATCTATGCCACCTTTCGTAGCGTGAAGGTGACAGTGTGCATGCTATGTTAGTACTTGGTTTAGTTGTGTTGATCTGTCATGCACTCTAAGGTTATTTAAACATGAACATCGAATATTGTGGAGCTTGTTAACTCCGGCATTGAGGGTTCGTGTAATCCTACCACGGTTAGTGGTGTTCATCATCCAACAAGAGAGTGTAGAGTCTAGCATCTATCTATTTATTCTGTTATGTGATCAATGTTGAGAGTGTCCACTAGTGAAAGTATGATCCCTAGGCCTTGTTCCTAAATACGCTACCGCTGCTTGTTTACTATTTTCTTGCATCTCTACTCGTCCGCAATATTACCACCATCAATCACACGCCGGTCCTGGGCAAAGCACTTTTACGGCGCTCGTTACTACTGCTTATATTTATTCATACCACCCGTATTTCACTATCTCTTTGCCGAACTAGTGCACCTATTAGGTGTGTTGGGGACACAAGAGACTTCTTGCTTTGTGGTTGCGAGGGTTGCATGAGAGGGATATCTTTGACCTCTTCCTCCCCGAGTTCGATAAACCTTGGGTGATCCACTTAAGGGAAACTTGTCTGCCGTTCTACAAACCTCTGCTCTTGGAGGCCCAACACTGTCTACAAGAATAGAAGCAACCGTAGACATCAAGCTATTTTCTGGCGCCGTTGCCGGGGAGGAAAGGTAAAAGGCACTCATACTCCGGTCCCAGGTAAAGTACTTTTCGGTTGCCGTTGTGTGTATGCTCGAAGCTATTTCCTTTAGATCCTGCAATTGCATCTTTTTGTTTCTTGTTTACACTAGTTTGGCATAATGGACAACAATGAGCTTCTTATTCTATTTCCTGATTTAAGACATGGATGGTTTGATGCGAAAATTAAAAAACCTATGGAACATATTAGTATGAACGCTTTGAACACCATTGTTGCTAATGATATGGAAAATTCTAAGCTTGGGGAAGCTGGCTTTGATGAGCATGATATTTTTAGTCCCCCAAGCATTGAGGAGAAAATTTTCTTTGATGATACTTTGCCTCCTATATATGATGAGTATAATGATAGTGGTCTTATGGTGCCGCCTACTATGGAGGATAAATTTTATTATGATTATACTATGCCTCCTGCACTTGATGAGAATAATAATAATGATAGCTACTTTGTTGAATTTGCTCCCACTACAACTAATAAAATTGATTATGCCTATGTGAAGAGTAATAATTTTATGCATGAGACTCATGATAAGAATGCTTTATGTGATAGTTATATTGTTGAGTTTGCTCATGATGCTACTTGGATATTATTATGAGAGAGGAAAATATGGTTGTAGAAATTTTCATGTTACTAAAACACCTCTCTTTTTGCTGAAAATCTTGAAGCTGCACTTGTTTTATCTTTCTATGCTTGTTGCATCATTCTTCATGAACTTGTTTATTTACAAAACTCCTATGCATAGGAAGCATGTTAGACTTAAATTTGTTTTGAATTTGCCTCTTGATGCTCTCTTTTGCTTCAACTACTATTTCTTGCGAGTGCATCATTAAAACTGCTGAGCCCATCTTAATGGCTATAAAGAAAGAACTTCTTGGGAGATAACCCATGTGTTTATTTTGCTATAGTACTTTTATTTTGTATTTGTGTCTTGGAAGTTGTTACTACTGTAGCAACCTCTCCTTATCTTAGTTTTGTGCATTGTTGTGCCAAGTAAAGTCTTTGATAGTAAGGTTCATACTAGATTTGGATTGCTGCGCAGTAACAGATTTCTTTGTTTGTCACGAATTTCGACCTGCCTCTACTGTAGGTAGTTCAGAAAAATATGCCAATTTACGTGCGTGATCCTCAGATATGTACGCAACTTTCATTCAATTTGAGCATTTTCATTTGAGCAAGTCTGGTGCCTCGATAAAATCCATCTTTACGGACTGTTCTGTTTTGACAGATTCTGCCTTTTATTTCGCATTGCCTCTTTCGCTGTGTTGGATGGATTTCTTTGTTCCATTACCTTCCAGTAGCTTTGAGCAATGTCCAGAAGTGTTAATAATGATTGTGTCACCTCTGAACATGTGAATTTTTGATTATGCACTAACCCTCTAATGAGTTTGTTTCGAGTTTGGTGTGGAGGAAGTTTTCAAGGGTCAAGAGAGGAGGAGGATATACTATGATCAAGAAGAGTGAAGAGTCTAAGCTTGGGGATGCCCCCGTGGTTCATCCCTGCATATTTCAAGAAGACTCAAACATTTAAGCTTGGGGATGCCCAAGGCATCCCCTTCTTCATCGACAACTTATCAGGTCACTTCTCTTGAAACTATATTTTTATTCGGTCACATCTTATGTACTTTACTTGGAGCGTCTGTTTGTTTTTGTTTTTGTTTGAATAAAATATGATCCATCATGCTTGTGTGGGAGAGAGACACGCTCCGCTTGTTCATATGAACACATGTGTTCTTAGCTCATAATGTTCATGGCGAAGGTTGAACTGCTTCGTTAATTGTTATATGGTTGGAAACGGGAAATGCTACATGTAGTAATTGGTAGAATGTCTTGAATAATTTGATACTTGGCAATTGTTGTGCTCATGTTTAAGCTCTTGCATCATATACTTTGCACCCATTAATGAAGAAATACATAGAGCTTGCTAAAATTTGGTTTGCATATTTGGTCTCTCTAAAGTCTAGATAATTCTAGTATTGAGTTTTGAACAACAAGGAAGACGGTGTAGAGTCTTATAATGTTTACAATATGTCTTTTATGTGAGTTTTGCTGCACCGGTTCATCCTCGTGTTTGTTTAAAATAACCTTGCTAGCCTAAACCTTGTATCGAGAGGGAATACTTCTCATGCATCCAAAATCCTTGAGCCAACCACTATGCCATTTGTGTCCACCATACCTACCTACTACATGGTATTTCTCCGCCATTCCAAAGTAAATTGCTTGAGTGCTACCTTTAAATAATTCAAAATTTATCACCTCTGATTTGTGTAAATGTTTTATAGCTCATGAGGAAGTATGTGGTGTTTATCTTTCATTCTTGTTGGGCAACTTTCACCAATGGACTAGTGGCTTCATCCGCTTATCCAATAATTTTGCAAAAAGAGGTGGCAATGGGATTCCCAGTCCCAAATTAATTAACCTAAATAGACACTCCTCCATGGTATGTGATTGTTGGACGGCACCCGAAGGATTCGGTTAGCCATGGCTTGAGAAAGCAAAGGTGGTGTGATGACCC
>NC_061509.1:278580299-278616507 GCF_022539505.1 Lolium rigidum
GGTCCGTCTCGGTGAATTATGATGTTTGGTCTTCGTTTCGTCGAATTCCGAGAATATTGCCCGAACAGCCTTTTCGGAACCAAAAACAGCGAAAAACGAGAACCGGCACTATGGCATCTTGTTAATAGGTTAGTTCCGGAAAATGCATAAAATCATCATAAAGTGCAAGCAAAACATGTGAGTATTGTCATAAAACAAGCATGGAACATCAGAAATTATGGATACGTTGGAGACGTATCATTGCGCCGCACTACATTTCGCCGCCATCAACCTTCAACGTGCTTCTTGGCTCCTACTGGTTCGATAAACCTTGGTTTCTTACTGAGGGAAAACTTGCTACTGTACGCATCACACCTTCCTCTTGGGGTTCCCAACGGACGTGTGTTAACTGCATGCATCATGCGCCCTACCAATAGTCAGCTAGCAACACCTTCAGAAGTCACGCCTTTCTCCTACTGGTCGATTAAACCTTGATTTCTTACCGAGGGAAAACTTGTTGCTGTGCTCATCATACCTTCCTCTTGCGGTTCCCCAACGGTATGCCGTCAAGGCTTTTTATGGCGCCGTTGCCAGGATGAAAGAGGATTTCTGCAAGGGGAGTCTCTCATCTCCAATATCTTTACTTTGTTCTAGTTTTTCTTAGTTTATTTTATTTTGTCTTGTTTGCTTTATTATATCAAAAACACAAAAAATAGTTTTATAGTTTTTATTTTATTTTTAGTTCATTCTGTTGATCCCTAAGTATGATCTGAAAGACCTATCAATAGGTAGTGGTTCTATAATTGGGAAAAATAACATTGAAGAATTCTCTAATCATGGTAGTAAGCATAAAGATATTGACGATAAATCCCTGGTAGAACTTGCTCCTAATTATGAAACTGCTGCAGCATATTTAGTTCAAATGTTGGACGCTAGATTTGTTAGCCTTAACCCCATAATGTAGCAAATGTTTCTTAAACTTCACTAAGTTGAGGATGATGAAAAGAAATATTTTATCCTAGTAGCTTTGCTTAAATAATTAGAGATGTTGTTATAGAAGCTAGGAAAGTCTTTGATCGGTTCGACATGCTAGGCTCATGTGTAGATATTATTGGTACATTTGAAAAGATAGACAAAACCAAACCTGAAAATAGGGAGGGGATCAAAATACCAATACCTTTCAAACTTTTAGGAGTGCATGAAGCTTTGGAAAAGAATTTCGATTGAATTGTTCCTGAAAACCCATTTGATGAAAGTAGTGAACCTAAAAGTTCTGAGAGAGGATCTTCTAAAATACTTCTCACATTGATCTTGATGCTTCTTCACTTGATAATACTTGATGCTAACTCTTTTTCTGCGTCTAGCTGAAAGGCGTTAAAGAAAAGCACTCTTGGGAGATAACCCATGTTTTATTTCTGTATTTTTTTTCTTTTGTTGAGTCTTGGAAGTTATTACCTCTGTAATAACCTCTCGTTATCATTTTTATTTTGTTTTTGCGCCAAGACTAGCCTCTAATAGGAAGAAAGTAAGATTTAGGGAAGTTACTGTCCTGAAAACAGATTCTGTGTTGTCACCATAAAAATACGTATTCACAGCCAGAGCGTAATTTTGAGCTGCCAATTTTTGTGCATATGCTCCAGGTTATTATCTAACTTTCATTTCGTTAGTTGACCACTTTTCGATCTGAGCAACAGAAGATTTTCGTAAAAATCGATCTGTACCTGCTGTTCTGTTTTGACAGATTTCTGCCACTATTTGCATTTGCCCCTTAATCTCTTTCTTTTTTAGTTCTTTTGAACAAATAGCTTTTTGAAGATGTTGCTACAGTAGCTAATACTTTAATAGATGTTTGATATATGTTAGAACTGAACTCAAGTGAATTTGTTATTTTGATTGCACTAATGCTGCTAATAAGAATTGTGTGAAGTTTTGGATGAAGGAAGTTTTCAAGTGTAGGTAGAGAAGAATGATGTAATGAGATGAAGTATGGAAAAAAGCTCAAGCTTGGCGATACCCATGTCACCCCAAGAAATATCCAAGAGGTACAAGCGTCAAAGCTTGGGGATGCCCAAGGCATCCCCTCTTCATCAACAAAGCATCAGGTCATCTTTCTACGCGCTATATTTTATTGCTTCATACACTATGTGTTTGTTCTTGGAGCGTCTTTATTTTTGTTTTTAGATTCGTTTTGTTTTGTTTGCTGTAGCATATGGTTGGATCCCGGCATATTTTTTTTTGGAGAATGACACACTCTGTTTTAATTGCATAGAACGCTCTAGCTTTCGCTCTTATTGTTCTGCGAGTGTTCTAGTTTTCTAGTACTGCGTTTAGCTCTTATTCTTTCACTCAAATTATGTTCAGAGCTCGTTAGTATTATTTTTATGTATGATTAGCTCTATGGTCCATATTAGTTTTCATCTCTTAGAGCTATTTCAAATAAGTGATTGGTGTTGGAGACGAGTAAAATGTTTCATGCATATAGTGATGCAAAAGGAAGTTTGTCTAGACTGTGGCATAGACTTTGTCATGTCATGTTTGATGTTATTCTTGTCATATGCTTAGTATTTATTGTTGTAGCATGACTTGTCTTAAATAGCTGAGAGTGCATAATGTGCTATTGAAAGAATCATGTGTTGTTTCCATCATATAAAAGCATAATATTGTGGTATTTTCCTTTGATGCTTTATTGTTTGACTTGGCACATGCTTATATCATGTTATGACTACAACCAGTCAACTAATGTCTCTATGATCATTTAGTTTTTGAATTGTAATATCACTTTATGCTTTGATTAATAATGTTTTGTCGCTATGCATGATTATGACCATTATTGCTCTCTTAGTTGGTCGCTCCCAGTCTTTTGCTAGCCTTCGCTTGTACTAAGTTTGAGCTCTACTCGTGCATCCAATCACCAAAAACCAAAGTTTGCCAATTGTGTCCACCATATCTACCTATTATCATTATTGCTATTCCAAGTATATTCATCGTGCGTTTCTTTATCTTCCAAATGAAATTTTGTCATGAGAAAATTAGTTAGTAAAACTCTCACGAACTTGATGGCACATTAAATTTCTTGCACTTAATAAACTTGAGCCATTGTGACTATCTTATGAAGTCTATATGTTTGCAAATTGCGAGTTGGGAGTTAGCACAACCATGCTTTCATGGGGAACACTTTCAACATTGCACACATTCCTATTTAGTTGATGTCATGTTCTTTTGTTTATGGATGCCTAGCGGTGCGAAATAAAATAGAAACTTGTAAGTCCATGGAGTTTGTATATATGTTAGAGAAACATCTGGGCGGCTAATTTAAGTCATGCATCATTCATGGTGGAAATTTACAGCAAACCATAGTGAACATTCTATGAAGCATCTTCAATAAAAAGCTATTCCCATAGTAAATAAAAAGATTGCTGAGATGCTCATTATTTGTTCATGGTTACGCTATTGCTTGTTCTTAAATTACTTGTATCTAGTTACCCTTTGAACTTTAAAGGTGTCCTAGCATTTATGTTTTGCTACTTCATATATAAAAGGACATGTTGAGTACCACTTTGCTATGTTTTCTCTATGCTCATAAACAAACAGTTTCTTTCAATGCACAATTATGCATGGTCCTTTGTTTGAGTTACTTCTCATGTTATAACATAGTTGCTAAGTTCTATTGTTAGGATTATATCTATCATGCCTATGTTTAGAGTACTTCGATCTCAGCTCACAATGTTTTACAATAACTTGGTCAAGATTGTGTTGGCTTCATGTCACCTCAAAAATTATTTTGTTATCACTTACCTACTCGAGGACGAGCGGGAGTTAAGCTTGGGGATACTGATACATTGCAAACGTATCTATAATTTTTTATGCTCTATGCTTGTTTTACACCAGTTCCTATATGTTTTGCTCATACTTCGTTGCATATTTATAAATTTTCCGGCACTAACCTATTAGCAAGATGCCACAGTGACAGTTTCCTGTTTTGTATTTCATAAAAGTTGTACAGAAAATATTCTCAAAATTGGACGAAACAAAATCCGAAGTCAATATTTTTTCGTAACGAAGACAGAGTCTAGAGGGAAGACGAAGGGGAGGCACAGGGCGGCCAGACCATGCCTTGGTGTGGCCAGGCCTGGGCCCACGCCAAGGGTGGTGTGGGCCACCCTAGCCCCCACCGACCTCGCCCTTCCACCTATTTATTCACGATCTCGGAAAAACCTAAACACCTGAGCCTCCATCCACGAAAAGTTCCGTCGCAGCCGCCATCATAGACCCTAGCTCAGGAGGGTTCTAAAGCTCTTCCCGGCCGGAGGGGGAGATCATCGCCGAAGGCCTCTGCATCGCCATGCCCACCTCCAAAGTGATGCGTGAGTAGTTCATCCCTGGACTATGGGTTCATAGCAGTAGCTAGATGGTTGTCTTCTCCAATTTGTGTCACATGTTTAGATCTTGTGAGCTGCTTATCATGATCAAGATCATCCTTATGTAATGCTACATGTTGTGTTTGCTGGGATCGATGAATATGGAATACTATGTTGAGATCGATTATATATACTTGTCATATGTTATTTGTGATCTTGCATGCTCTTTGTTGCTAGTACATACTCTGGCCAAGTAAATGCTTGTGACTCCAAGAGGGAGTATTTATGCTCGATAGTAGGTTCATGCCTCTAGTTTTCTGGAAGAGTAACAATAACTTCTAAGATTGTAGATGTGTTGTTGCTACTAGGGAGAAAACAATAATGTTTTATCCAAGGGTAATTCTATTGTTTACTTTACACACATTGCTTAATGCGATAATCTGTTGCTTGCAACTTAATACTGGAAGAGGTTCAGACGATAACCGGAAGGTGGATTATTATTCATAGACGCAGTTGGATTACGGTCTATGTATTATGTTGTAATGCTCAAACGAATCTCATAGTAATCATCTTATCATGTATGGCCTTTATTCTGTCAATTTCCCAGCTGTATTTTGTTCACCCAGCATGTTATTTATCTTTATGGTGTGACACCTCTAGTGAACTGTGGACCCCGGTTCTTTCTTTTACACTGATAAATTCATCCACTGCAATCATGTTCTGTTTACTTTCTAAAAGCATTGTTCTTTTTAATTCCACTGCAAAGATCTCTTTCCACTCGATACGTTTAATCCTTTGTGTTCAGCAAAATCTATGAGATTGACAACCTCATTGTAAGTTGGGGAAAAGTATTTTGGTTGTGTTGTGTGCAGGTTCCACGTTGTTGATGACGCTTGCAGTGCGCCCTGCCAATAGTCAGCTAATAACACCTTCAGAAGTCACGCATTTCTCCTACTGATCGATTAAACCTTGGTTTCTTAGTGAGGGAAAACTTGCTGGTATGCTCATGATACCTTCCTCTTGGAGTTCCCCAACGGTGTGAAGTCTACGCTACGAGCACCATCACTCCGCCTCCCGCCTGCGGGGCTGCGAGGTCGAGCCGCCATGGACGCTCGAGGAGGAGGTCCTTGGCGAGGCGCAGGGATGTAGAGCCACCATGGCCTCCACCTCCGCAAGCCGCCCTGCCGCCTCCACCACCGCGAGCGTCCTGCCGTCGTCCGCTACCTCCGCGAGCACGCACCCCCACGGGTACATCTCCCTTGGCCATGGCTTCCACCTATGCACCATGGCCGTCTATCCTGGGAGCGCCGAAGTGGCGACCGCGGTAGAGGCCCGAACCATAGTTGTACCTTCGTTGGAGATACAGTAAGGATCGTGCTACAAAAAATATGATGTTGCAATAGTAGTTTTTTTCGCTACAATTGTTCCAAGGTTATGCTAATATAGCGTAAATTGTTCGCTACAATGTCTTCGGCGATATCTTCGATGAAATCTATTTTGCTACATTTGTTAAGTGGTTTTTCTATAATATTTTAATTATTTTGCTACAATGTCTACGGCGAGTCTTCGTTGGAATTAGGCATTGCTACATTTGTTCTGTTTTCTTGCTACAATAGTTAATTTTTTTGCTACAGTATCTCCGTTGAGGTCTCTGGCAAGGTCTCCGGCGACGTTGTCTCTGGCGAGGTCTCTGATGAGGTTGATTTTGCTACAACAACAGACCTTTTTTGCTACAATAACACATTGTTTCTGCTACGTGGTCTCCGGCGAGATCTGTGTGTTTTAGTTGGTGAACCATTTTTTGCTACAACCGAGTTGGTTTTGCTAGACATGTGCTTTTATGGAAGCAAAAGTGGGATTTTAGGTGAAAACTGATTTTGCTACAAATAAAATATTTTTTGCTTTTGGTAAGCAAAAGTAGGAGAGTGGGCTAGGTAATTTGATCAGACGGCCGAAAACGTTCCAAATCGCTTGATCGGATGGCTAGGGACCGGGGGATTAGTGATTTGATCCCGGAGGACACCCAACACTCCCCATATGACAATGGATATGAGTATCCATCAATCATTGATGGCCATCCTTCCATAAATCCACATGTGACACCACTAGCAACATGAATCAGCTACAGGCAATAGTGAAAAACAGACAAAGATGTTGACGTTGCAAAGTTGTCTGGTATGAGAAACTAGCTTGTCTGTGCTTCTGGCTTTACAACAGCAGGAGGATCCACACGAAATCTACCGCTACGCCTGCAAGGCATTCTGTCGAGCACCAGAAGGGGAAAACTAAACCTTACAGCATTTTGTCGAGTACCATGATGCCAAATTTCAAGTTTCGGATCTGCAACCATTGGCCCTATATAAACTAAAGCAGTTCCAGCATGATAGCTTTTACTGCGCAAAGAAATGAGCGTGCACCTCATCCACAACATTAAAAAAACTACACACCACATTATTCCCGTCAAGCAAAATCCAAAACAAACTCACCTAGAAGTGAAAGGATAAGAGAACAAGTAGGTCTTGCAACCAATTGTTTGGATCAGGCATGCTTCGCAGGTTTGAAGTATATTTCAGTGAGTCAATTCATCTTGAGTTGTTGGCATCACTGCCATACAAGTGTCCCACAAGAGCATCACATCAAAACTTATTCCCCAGCTGGGAATACTTGTGATGCATATGAGGATGGATATGCTTATCCATCAATTATTTATGGGCATCCTTCCATATCCATCAGAATCCACGAGTGGCACCACGAGCAACATGGACCAACTACCCAATACTTGAAAAATAAACGAATATCTTGACATTGCAAAGTTGTATGATAGGACAAACTATATCTTTGTCCCCGCTTCTCGCTTTACAACAGCAGCAGGACGATCCAGTCCGCCTCAGAAGAGGTAATTCTAAAGAGTTTTCATCGTTCAGGATTGAAAGTTGAACCAAATAAGAGTTCAAGGGTGTAAACTGAATTTTCGGACAAGTTAAAGGGTAAATTGGGCATCTCTCATCCATTGGCAACATGATAGTGTTTACTGCACAAAGAAATGGGCGTGCACCTTGTCCGGTTATGGAACGTCCACAACACTGTAAAAAAATGCACACCACAGTATCCCCATCAGCAAAATCCACAACTAACTTGGACACCTAGAAGAGAACAAGTGGGTATTTCTTTTTGAAATGGAGGCTATGCTCCGGACCTCTGCATCCATATATGCATACAGTCTTCTTTATTATTGTATTTAACAACGTCTGAAAGCAAGTAGGTAAAAAAAAAGTATGCTTCGCAGGTTTGGAGTTCATTTTGAGCTATTGACATCACTGCCATACAAGTGTCCCACAAGAGCATCACATCAAAGCTTATTCCCTAGCTAGGAATACTTGTGACCACGAGCAACATATGGATCAACTATACAATGCTGGAAAACAGACAAAGATGTTGATGTTGCAACAAACTACCTTGTCCCTGCTTTTCGCTTTACAACAACAGGAGGATCCACACGAAATCTACCGCTACGCCTATAAGGTATTGCAACGGATCAAGTATGCTTGGCAGGTTTGGAGTTCGTCTTTAGCTGTTGACATCACTGTCATACAAGTGTCCCACAAGAGCATCACATCAAAGCTTATTCCCCTACTAGGAATATTTGTGATGCATATATTGATGGATACCCATATCCATCAATTATTGATGTGTATACTTCCATATCCACGAGTGACACCACGAGCAACATGGATCAACTAGTACAATCCTGGAAAACAGACAAAGATGTTGATGTTGCAACAAACTACCTTGTCCCTGCTTCTCGCTTTACAACAGCAGGAGGATCCACACGAAATCTACCACTACGCCTACAAGGCATTCTGTCGAGCACCTGAAGGAAAAAAACCAAACCTTTACAGCCCTGGCGGGCACCACGAGGTGGAGGAGCGAAGTCGGTGGCGTCTCACGCTGGCTGACGCCGTGGGTGATTGGTGATTAGCTCTTCTCTGGCGGGACGGCTACGGTAGCGCGGCAGACGGGGCAGGCGGGCGACAGGCGGAGCCACGGGTCGACGCAGGCGGCGTGGAAGGCGTGGCCGCAGGGGGGCAGCTTGCGCCACCGCTGGCCGGCGCGCGACGGCTCGAGGCAGACGACGCAGGCCGAGGGCCCGTCGAGCGGGGACGAGTCGAAGCAGGGGAGGCGGCTGATTTGGGCGGGCGCGAGCCCGACGGGGCGCGGCGGCGGCGGCGGCGGCGGGAAGTCGTCGTCGGGCGAGAAGGGGCGGTAGCGGCTGCCCTGGCGGCGGAAGGCGCGCGCGGAGAAGACGAGCGCCAGCATGAGGAGGCAGGCGGCGAAGGCGAAGAGGAGGAAGAGCGCGAGCGCGGCGGCCATGACGCAGCCCTGCACGCCCATGGATACCACGCGCGCCCAGGCGCCGGCGGCGGGGCGCGAGGGGCGGCAGCGGCGCTTGGCGGCCTCCTCACCGTGAGGGTGAGGAGTCTCCGGCGCGGCGGCGCAGGCCGAGGACGAGGACGAGGCCTCGCCGGCGGCGGGCGGGGCCATTCGCGGCGGGGATTCTTTAGCTCCCGCTTCTCTGGAGGGGACGGCCGGCTGGGAGGGAGGAGGATATTCTTGGGAAGGAAGTGGAATTGGGACGAACAGCACGTCAATTTAGCAGCGTTGCAGCCTGCTGGTGGTTGGGTACGCCGTGCGGCGTTTCCACCAGTTTTCAAATGTGCAATGCCCCAAACGTGAAGAGCAAAATATACACGCCGTGACGCGTGTGTTGTTGTCGCCACCGTCTCGCCATTTGACTTCCGCTCGCCACTATCGTCGTCCTGGCCCACCAAATCAATCTTCCGCCTAATTCAACTACATTATCCCACTGTCTGACGCCTTCCACTCTAATTCATTACTACATTATTTTGAAAGTCTAGGCAAGTCACGGTTTAGGGCATGTCCAGCGGCACGACGCAAACGGTCGTTGTGTCCGCCGTGACCGGAAATGCGTCTGGGGCATGTTCCAGCGGGGCGACGCAAAGTGATCGGGCCGTCCGCGGAGACGCAAACCTGGCCCAAATATGCGCCAGGTTTGCGTCTCCGCGGACGCTCGGCGGTCGCTCCGAGTGTCCGCTGAAAAAGATGTAGGACCCGCGCGTCAGTGGCTGGAGGGCGATATTATTCCCGCCACTGGCCATTCCCCCGCGCCAAATTGGAAACTAGACCGGCGCGAGCAGCCTAGAAGCGATAGACGTCCTCGCCGCCGCAGCTACCGCCATGGATGCGGAGCAAACCCTCGCACCCGTCGCCGCCCCACACTCCCCCGTAGCCACGGCCATAGCCAGAATGGACACTGCAGCTCCGGCGGAAGCAAAGCGGGCCGCCGACGGCGGCGGCCGGGAGGCAAAGCCTAAGGCGGCAAAGAAGGTGCTCTCCGCGGAGGAGAAAGTCCTGGAGGCCGTGAAGCGTCGCGGGCGGCGCAAGAACCAGAAGATCAAGACTACCGCGGCCGCCAACCAGCAGGTGGATGATAAGCTTTGCGGCCTACAACGAAGCTGTGAGGAATGGGACAGCGGTCAACCTCGACGGCGAAGACGACGATCAAGGTCATCCAGTCCTTCCACCTCGTCCACGAGGCCACAAGGGTACCAAGGCCGATCTCGTCCGGGAGGCGCATGCTTTCACGCAGAGCATGGAGAAGATAATGGCCGACAATCGTGCCGCCATGGCTGCTAGAGACGAGAAGAGACGTCTGGAAAAAGAGGCCGCAGCTGCCATCTACCAGAACCTCGCCAAGGAGGTCCTCGATATCCAAAGGCTGGACATCGAGGCCAAAAAGGCAGACGCCGAGGCCAAATTGCGTGCAGAAGACACAAGGATCATGCTTGCCGACTTGAGCGGCGTCGACGACGACACCAGGGCATGGTTCATGAAGAGGCGCGCCGAAATCCGCGCGCGAGACGCTCGATCGCCGGCGCCATGCGCCCGAGCACCTTGGCCTCCTTTTGGACTTTTTTTATTGTCGTTCGAGCCTTGTTGTGCCCCTTTTGCTCCACTTTGCGCCGTACGAGCTGCAAAGTGTGATGAACTTGTTTCAGCCCTCAATTTGCGGCTGTAATTTCGTGCAAAGTCGACGCTATTTCATCATTTTTTGAATTCTGGCATGCGCCCAAAATGCGTCGCCCCGCTGGAGCCAACCCCAGACGCAAACGGACACACGACCATTTCCCCGTCCGCCAGGCGACGCAAACGGACGTCCGCGGACAATTTAGGCGTCCGAAATGCGTCGCGCCACTGGAGATGCCCTTAGGATGATGGAAAATATAGCGTAAGTTGTGGAAGCATGAATCATCTAGTCTTCTCTAGGGCACTAATTTTACCGAGCTAAACGACTCGCGCGTTCGAAGAACTCGGCTCATTTAGCTTTAACTCGTTTAACGATAAAATCTGAAACTCGGATCAACTCGTTATACACCGAGTTCGAGTCGAATCGCGAGTTACTTGTTTAATTCGTGAGTTTCGAGTTTTATTTCCAGGCCTAGACGTGAGCAACTTCAACATCTGATGCAAACTTTTTTTCGATAAAGGAAATATATTAATATTAATAGGACAACAAATACTAATTACATCTAGTCTCTACAACAACACAATATCCTAATTACAGTATGGATGCACACATAAAAAAAACTAAGAAAACAAATGACCCGCTACGGAATTCTAGCCCTATTAGAAACAACACAACCACCACCAAGACAACACATAAACTCCAGACTCTCCAAAAGCGATACCTCCAAGAAGGGAACAATGCACAAGCGTCGTCGTTGCCCGATAAAAGATCTTAGGTTTTCACCCTCGAGTTAGTCTCTGCTCCCAAAACAATGACTTCAACAAGGTCATTGTCAGACACAACCAATCAAGGTCACACATTGGGTTTTCACCCTGAAAGGTAAGACACTTAACTTCACATGTGCTATCGTCCTCACTTGCATACTGCTGCTGCGAAAACCAGAACACCAAGCAAGTCCTTCAAAAGCGCGGAGACTTGAACCTCCATTGTCAGTCCTTCAATCCGGCCTTCATGATATTCTCCGCTTCTGAGTTTACCATGGACCAAAATATCAGTTGATGATAACAAAGAGCGGAGCTTCGCGCCGCTCCCTCCAAAATCAAACGGTTGGAATAAAAGCATGTGTGTGCATGACCGAATACCACCCGATCGAGCAAACTCCAGGCATATCGCATTGTTACATTCGTCGGCAGAGCCTTCCGAAACTCACCACTCCGGCCGGATCAAAAGAATTCACCATCTTTGCACTAGAGGAACCCTAGGTCAGCCTCATTTATTAGGCAGATCCATCCGAGACGAGGATGGATAGGGCGATCCAGCCGCCGCCTAGCCGGCCGCCGGCACCTCCACGGTGCCAAGCTGTCGACATCACCAAGCGTCAGCACGCCATCCTGCTGCCGGGGCCAGAGCCGAAGCCCGCCCAAGCCCATCTGAGCTCTAGCAGGCCCGTATCCAGCAGGAGCACCTCCGGCGCGATGAGGCCTGGCCAACTTCATCGTCGCTGATGCACGCTCGTCGGTGGGATCCCGCAACTCCTCGTCGCCGCATCTCCACCAAAGCCGAGGAAGATCGTCGCGTGTGCAGAGATCCCACCGCCGCCGTCACCGCTCGAGCCTTGCCCGACGAGACCTCTGGCGGCGGCGGGTAGGGAGGGGACGGGTTGATGGGGGCTAGGATGCGGCGTTGGAGTCGCCCCCCGTGTCGCCTCTGTCTGGCGGCACGGGACTGTTAGAATAGCTGGTCCATCTAATGGGGCTTTTTATTTTGCGGATCTCTTATTTTTGTTGAAGCATTTAAGGGATCCGTTGTTGCTTGTAATTGCTTCGAAGGCTCAATGTCGCGATCGCAAAAGCTTAGAGGTTCTTCTTTTGATCAAATTCGTCTGAGCACAATTTAAAGCGTTTGTATTCAAAAGAAAACGTTTGAACTCGTATATCTCATCCCGTTACCTCTTTTCGGGCCAACCTTGTCGGGTATTCCCGTTATTTTTTCGGACGTTGATCACATGAACGTTATATCTGGCTATCGTTGACGTTACCTCCCCTCTTCTTCCCTGTTTTCGCCTGTTAGCTTCCACTTCTTTTGATGGGCCGCCGGGAAACTATACGGATATTTTTGGAATTCGGACGCACGGCACGGTACGGCACGGCAATTTAAGGCTAGCCATAGTGCTAGTATCATAGCTAGTATCATGCATCCTAGTCCCACCAAAAGTGCTGATGTGGCAGGTAATTATTGATGAGAGAGAAGATTAGAGTATCATAGGTAGATACAGTATCATAGCGCACATCCCAAAAAAAGTTAGTATCAAACAAATCTTGTACACAAATTTGTATTGGGATTCTACAAATCAATTAATATAGCAAAACTATGATACTAGTCTATGATACTATGCATTATGGATCTAGTATCATAGAAAAGTATCATATACATGATACTACTATACTACCTCCGTTTCAAGGAATAAGGCGCCCTCGTTTTACGAGCTTTTTGTTTGACCAAGAATTACTTTAAATAAATAAATATTATTTGTATAAAATTAATATCATTAAAAAGTTCTTTTTAATACGAATCCAACGATACTGATTACATATAATATAATCAAGATTTGGTTGCTCAATTTTTATGGTCAAAGTTCGTCTTGAAATACGTGTGCGCCTTATTCCTTGAAACGGAGGTAGTATGATACTACCCACTATGGCCAGCCTAACAGCTCGTTCGGGTCCGGTGGTTTTCATCAGCTTCCAAAATGCCCAAAGCCCCAAAAGTGAAGAGTAGAATATACACGCCGTGCCGCCTGCGTTGCCCTCCTGCATCGTCTACCTCCCATCATTTTGACCACAATCGTCGTCCTGGCCCACCAAATCAATCTTGGGCGTATTTCAATAGTATCTCACTGTCTGACGCCTTCCACTGACTATTATACTCAGCCGCTGAGATGCTGTGGCTTTTTTTTTTCATCTGAATGGTAGCAAACGACATGAGAGCATCGTTGACTGATACCCCCAATGGCAATCCTCAAATGCACGGCTCCTATTTTACCTATTTTCACTGTACTTTGTCTGTTTCGATATCAGTTTGTTCTTTAATGAATATACTGTATGCATAGTTATCATCAAATAAAAGCCAAAAAAATTATGTACAAGGCGTAAATCAACTTCGACAATAAAATTTAATGATATTTAGCAAACTGTTCCATCCGAACACACCACATACACATGAATGATCAATCGGTGTGAGCAAAGATCTATGCCCGTGCTTGTTCAAACCAAGCCTTTGACTTCTTCTCCATGTTGCTTGCGCATCGGCCATGCGGCCATGCATGCAACCCCTACTTGCTTCACATTTGTAACATCCGAGTATTATAGTACTACGAGGGGTAGATTAGAGATATGTGCATTTGCATGAATTTGAAGAAGTGGAAAAAAATTTCAATTTTTTTGTTTTGAGATACAAAGGGATGGTAATTTGACCTCTAGTGTCAAATTTGACTAAGTCAACATTGGGAATTGAATTCAATTTTGACATGGCCTTCGTGTTTTCAAAAGTTGGGAGCAAGTCAATTATATGCACTATATATAGAGAATCAAAGACAAGACACATCCTTACATAACACATAAGCATTTGAATTCAAGATTTAGGTTTGAATTATTCAAACTTGAGTTCAAATTTAAATCTTCACAAAAAATCAAATCCAATAAAATAAATATAAAAAGTATCCCAATTCCCCAAAATTGAATCCTTATTTAAAGAAAATTTAGTACTACCTCTCTACAAAATGATGTCGAAAGTTTGACTAAATTTAGATGTATCTAGACACTCTTTAGTGTATAGATACACCCATATTTAGACAAATCTTTGACATCCTTTTGACGGGGGGAGTACATGGTTCTTCTCAAGGTAAATACAGAAATGAAAATCCTATCCAAAATTTCCTATCTAGATCTTCTATCTTCTTACCTTGAACATCTAGAAAACGTGCAAGACAAACAACATAGACACGTCCACTGGGTTAGGGTTAAAATGGTGGATCTACCCTAAGGTGAATGTAGAATCCAAAGTAAATGATTTCAGGAAGAACCCCTGGAATCAAAAGTGGGTTTGAGGTTTAAACATCCAAAATAGAGGCAACTGGATCATTGGATCAAATAGAGATGGCATAGGAACATTTGCAAAATTACCGGTGCGCCACTGATAGCCAAAAGTGGTGCGACGGTAATAAGCCTTTTTCTAGTAGTGTTTGAATGCGGCATACACATGATGGAAAATATAAACTACATATACAACAATGATGTAGAGGTTGTGAACATGCTTTGGATAGAAGGGCCCCTTTTAACCACCTTGCTAAAACATTTAGGGTTAGGGGTTGCTTCAAGATGGCATCCACACCCGTATCGCACAAAGTGGCAATGTCCCTTCATGTTGTTGGAGATAACTAGATATTTTGAGTGATTCACAATACATGAAGTAGATCCACTCGGAATATATCCTAGTACTTAAAGAATGTTTTATATGCTATTGGAGAGCTTAGAGGAGAGATGGTTAAGCCACCCTCTGCTCAAACTCCAACAAAGATACAAGAAAGTTGCTGATGGTTTCCATATTTCAAGGTGAGCAACTCTAGATTGTAGTTAATGACATGATTGTATTGCACAAAATCCTAACAATTTGTTCATGACATTATTGCCTAGCAATTTTTCCATGTCAGGATTGCAATTGTAGTACTCATGTGACTACTAGTATCCATAAGCCAATCGCATGCATACATGGGGAGAAAGCAGTGTTCGTTGTTGATTTTGATATGAAATTCACATATGTGTTAGCTGAATGGGAATAATTAATCATCCCATGATGAAAGCATCGTTGCTGACATCTTGGCTCGACCTAATGGGATCAAAACCCTGGAAAGTAAGTTCTGCCTAGGAGATGTTGGATATGTTTGTCGACCTGGTATTCTTCCACCGTTCAAGTCAACATGGTACCGTCTCAATAAGCTCTCTGCAAGGCACTATTCTAAGAACGCTAACAAACTTTTCAATCTCAAATTCTCTAGAATTAGAGTCACGGTTGAGAGGCCATTCACTTCTATAAAGCATAGATTCAAGATCATTGATCAAATGTCGTCGAGTAATAGTGTAATACGCGAGTTCAGCAGACACAACGAAACCCTCCCTCTCGCGACCCGCGCCGCCCCCGCGGCGGCCGGGCCGCGCCTCCTGCCCAAACCCCCCCCCCCCCAGACCTCCTCCTCCGCCCTCCCCTGCCGCCGTCGTCGACGTGTGCCGCCGGGCGTTGCCCGCGCGGTGCCAGCGGCGGTGGGGTTGACTCTACCCGCCGTGTAGTTGGGGGCGCGGAGACCTCGGGCTAGCGGCGGTGCTCTTCGGCGGGCGTCGGTCCGGCGGGGCAGCGTGGAACCTGCACGTCGGGTGGGAGGAGGGGCGGCGGCGCGGCCGTTGGCGGCGGAGCAGCGCAGGCGGCGCCATGGCAGGGCCGCTCGACCCAGATCTTGGCCCAGGCGGGGCTCGGAGGGGCTCGGCGGTAGGCCTGCGTTTGGCACGCCGGCGGCGCTCCATGGAGGAGGTGAAGGCAGGGCGGCGGTGGGTGGGTGGCGGCGGCACTTCGGCCGGCCAGCTGCAGCGTAGCAGCGGGGCTTTGCGGGCCTTTTTGGGTCCGGCCGGGCCAGTTCGGGCCTGGTTTGCCTCGTTGCCTCGTCCGGTCGGCTACCGCGAAAGCGGTGGACGCAGTTCCCTCCCGCGTGGTTGCGGTGCTGCTACCCCCGTCCCGGTTGCATCCCTTTTCTTCCTCTAGGCCCTGCTCCGGTGACCACAGTTAGGCGGCGAGGATGGCTACAAGACCGTGGTGGCGTGTGCTGGTGGGCGGCATGTTAGGCGGAGCACGTCGGAGCGTCTGGGGTGGTCGGGTTGGTGGTCGGGAGAAATCCCTATCGGCATGCTCGACACCGATGCGGTGACGCCTGCGGGTGTCACCTTGCCTTCATGAAGGGCGTCGGGTGTACCTCCTCCTCAATCCCCTACGCGTACCGGGGGAAACCCTAGGACTAGTCCGGGCAGCAGCGGCGTCGTTGTCGTCCCCTTGGTGAAGGTGTTGCTTGGTATGCGGCGCCTCGGCGTGCTAGGAGCGTGGTGGTACTTCCTCGGAGGGCGCAGCGGTTGCGGGTCGTCATCATTTTTGCCGACCTGCCGGTGTCGGCATTAGTTTTTATTTCCTTTCTTTATCTTTTCTTTTGGGCTTGGTTGTGCTGCGGCCCTAGCGTGTTCGTTATATCGGTGGTTTGCTATATTAATATAGCGGGGCGAAAGCCTATTTCAAGGATCAAATGCCGTCATCTAACGTTGTATATGATGCCCCCCATAGGGGGCTTCACAGCGATTTGAGCCTCGTAGCCGTTGGATCTTGTTTGGTGGTGCATCTCGTCCGTCCATTTTTTCACTGTAGAGTAGTCCAGGACGAGGCCCTCGCGCGAACCCGTTTTTTATCCATGGGTCATGTGGCCCGCCCGGCCCGGCGTCGTCGCGCACCTGCTCCTCCTCCTCTCCCTCGCGCAGCTGCCTCCCGCCGCCACCCCGCGCCGCCTCTCCCCTTCTCCTCCCGTCGCGCCGCCCCTTCCCTCGCCTGCGCATGGCAGCGCCGCCATCCGCCGTCGCCTCGCGCTCCCAGCCCCGCCGTCGCCGTCGCCTCGCGCCCCCAGCCCCGCCGCTAGCTCGCTCAGCCGCCACATCCCGCGCCGTCTCCGCCCCCACGCCGCTCGTCGGAGGCCGGCGCGGGCGATGGGCGGCCGGCCGACCTATGGAAGGGGCCGCCGGCGCGAGCTAAGGGGCAGCGCTGCTCGTTTCCGCGGAGGCCGACCTCCGGCAGGGGCCGCCGGCGTGCAGACAAAGGTTGGTTCCCTCGTCTCTGTTCTATCTCATGTTTCACTTCTCTCTCCCTCTCTTCAGCGAGCATCAAGACCTTTGTCGGCGCCGTCCCCGACTCCATGGAGGAGCGGAGCTTCAACTAGATGAGGAAACACAGAAGGGGGTTGAGCGGGAGGAGCACATGCTGCTGCCATTATTTTGCCTCAATGGGAAGCAAGGGCAGCTGCAGGGCGCGCACCACGGCCATGACTCCGGAGCTGCGGCTCCATGGCGTCGATCTGGAGCGTGATGGCGGCAGAGGAAGCGAGGCCCCGACCTTCACAGCCACCATCCTCGCCAGAGCTCCTGCCCCACCATCATTCCACCCTCCCCTAAGATCCATTGTCTCCATCTGGCATCTTGTGTACATACTGTGTGTGGAGCTGCTCCATAGCATAAGCAAACAGCCCCAAGGTTCAAGTGAGCTTCTTCTTTTGATTTGGCCTACCCTTGACTCTAATTGATTCAAGTGCATTAGACTACCATGCATAATTAGCTTCAGCTATGCATTTTCCCCCTCAATTTCTGTTCTGACTTTGAGGTTGCAGGTATGCACATCACTTGTTTGTCTAAATGCTTGAGAAGCAACGCTGCTCAAGGAATGGATACATGAGCAACATAGGACAAACCCAAGGGCTAATCATAAGGTAAGAATGCCGCTTCTACCATATCTCTTTGTATGTCCCTTGCAACTTCTCCATGTAGCAACATTCAAACAATGCCATAATTTGTTCTGTTTTTTGTCTTTTTATTTCATGGTTGTTGGCAGGATGATGAGAAGGTGCAGTGAGAAATAATTCTTGTTTGATGTGAAGTCTAGATCTATATAAGTGGACGGGCATTCTTTTATCACTGTTGTGGATTTTTAGTATGGTGTACATGATCGGGGTCGGTAAGATGTCAACCTTATCTTCATTTCAGGCTTGGAATTTAACCATTCCAGATCTGTTTTTCTCTCCTCTGATATCCCAGCAAGTCAAAAGTTTTTATAAATAAATTTAGGTATAGGACTTAGAAATGTTCTTAAGGACCATTATTGATATTCAAGGTCTATTGTGTTTATTATGCTACTTGAAAACTTCAGGTTATATGATGTATACATGCAAGTGTGCCGGCTGATGCGAGCCAATAGAAGAGGAGAAGCCATGGAGAAAGGATTAGGAGAGATGTTCCATGCCCTTAGCTACTGCCTTCCCAGCACCAACTTAGGCTACATCAGCAAGGTGATCCCCCACACTGCATTTCTTTTCTTCACATACTTGCAGCAGCAATTCATTGTACATGATTTTATTCTCTTGCATAGTTGGTCAACTGTAATCTTGCTTTGTTGATTAGTTTTCTTCTTATGAGCAGAGTGAAGTTGTGCAAAAGGGAAGATGGACTCGTGGTCAGCTTTTTTTCACCAGTGGTCAAAGAATTGGAAGGTAGACCACGTTTTAATGAGATTTTTCAAGAAGACAAGTATCCAGCAGAATTCTCTTACAAAGGTAAGAAAACACCTCCTGCCAGTTGAAGTCTGAGATCAGTTGATGTTTGAAAATGTTCAGATTTTAAAAGTACAGGTTATTGTTCAGATATTATTGTTACATGTGCCAGTGAGATATGTAGTGTGTGATGCAATTCAATTTGTCTACTCAGAGAACACTAGCAGGAAAAAAAGTAGTATCTAGCGCTTTGATACGTATAAATATTTGTTGTAGGGAAACCTTATTTGGTTCTCCACTTGAGATATTAATATCATGATTATGCCTTCTTTTAGGACCTATAAAGGAGTTGTTTAGAATGTGGTTGAGGTCAGCTCGTGAAGTGTCCCAGGTGGCTCTCCTATAACAGGTCTATTTAATTTGACTTGATTGGTAGTTCTTATAGTACTCTAATATATATAGTGCAGTATTGAGTGTATTTAACAGTATGTTGTTTTAACACCTCACAATTGATGCATTTTGATGGATTACAGGATGGTGGCACGATTGATATTTGCTCATGATATTCGTCTTTCCATGGGTGTGGTAAAACGATGGAGGGTTTATCACTTAGGGTGTTCTTAGTCTCCTCATTATTTGTATTGTCTTGGCTTACACATAATAGAATCAAGGATGACATAATAATTCTGAATTTCATCATATGTTCCTTATTTATTCCCCCCTCTCCCAAATTGCTTGATTAAGTCGATTGGTGTGCTTGGTAGCCCACTTGGTGGTCCTTATTAGGAAAACCTTTGCTGTAGTTTATGGGTCCTACTTGATTGTTTGGTCCTGACCATTACTTCTTTGTGACTAAGCTCTTCCTGGCATGGATATTGTGAAAGGCTGGCAGCTCCCCCTTCCACCACTAGACCATAAACTTAGGTGTTTTTTTTCCTATAAGAACATGATTCAGGTTTTTACTTGACACAAAAGAGATAAGTTGAGATTCGTTACTCATTTTCATATTTTTGTTTTCCTAAGCAAAAAGAGAGCAGGACTATTTTTTTCTCTTATCACTGTAAGCAGTTTGCAATTTTCGGTTGCATGCTTATATATGATCTATGTTCATGTGGCTTGCATATATATGATTCTACAACTTGCAGATATATATCTTTCCATAAGCAGGCGTTCAATTCAATGACAATGGTTAGTGTACACTTTAGCTAGAGTTATGTAGATGAGACCTGGAATGTTTGTAGTGTGGTCTTAGAACATGTGCGCAGTCCTGTAAATTAAAAAATCAGTTGAAGGTGATACAATTTTTGCATTTTCAATCATATATTTCACTAAAACATATACTTTGTGTATTCTCCCTGCATCCTCACGGCACTCAGTCCAGCAAACCTTGCCGCCCATAGTCGACCAGCAGGTAAGTGCCTTATCGCGGCCATATTATCCCATCATTATGTGTAGGCTTTGAGCGAATAGTGAGAAAAGTGTCCGGAGGGGTTATCATTGTGCGATTTTCATGCTACATTATTTTGAAGATCTGCCTAGGATAAAATTGTGATTGTAAGTTTTGTGTCTTTTTATTATCCACTCTTCTATTTAAGTTTGTCAATCTAGATATTCACTCCAGTATTTTTTATTACATTCTCTACTCATGTATTTACTGCCAACAATAATTTCTTTTGGGCTTTCTCTTGGTAGGATATATTTTGTCTATGCGTGTTTTTGGCATACTGTAATGCATTTTATGTAAATTGCTAACATATGCTCAATTTTCCAAGGAATAATTTATGTTTTCAATGAATTTCCAATAAATAGATGATTAAAAGATTTTTACAATACTGGTTTGCCACTTCGTTGTGGCGAAATATTTTTGCTGCTGTCACTTTGGTACTTGTTTGTAGAAGAACTCATGTAGAATTTCATACACTCAGGTACAACCTAATATGTTGGACTTTACAAAAAAAGCGATGTTGGTATATACTCTTAATTAGATAGATACCTTCCATGCCCTTCATCAAGTGCCAAGAAAATATTGAAATCCAGTCTGAACCATATCATAATGCACTCCCAATTTTTTTTGTACCGAACGTGATTTCTGTGTTAAAGACCTGAGCTAAAGATCGGATCTCAAATCTTTTCAGCACTGAACTTTTGCACATGACTATCTGGTGAAGACTTGGCCAGTTACTCCAGTCATGCGTAGATGTTAAAAGTAGCTGACTTTTGCCAACAAAACTAGCTAAACATGTATCCAGTAATATTGATAATTGTATTTAGTACTCCCTCCGTCCAAGAATATATATTTTTTTAACTTGGTTTCTTGCCTATAGATGCTCACATATTGACAATTATTGCTTTTTGTTACTAAAAATTGGCTGCAGTGTTCAAAAAGAATTATGAGTGTTGCATTGCAATATGTTGCCTGATCTGAATAGTAATATTCAAAAATGCTGTTCCATAAAAATGGTGCAATATGTAGCAGCGAAGAACTTGATTTGTTTCCCCCTTGATTGTTTATCATGAAATAGTTTTTTTGTCTCCACCTGGTTGTTCCTATTTCTGTTGTGTAATAGCATACCCATTTATGCGCAATAGGTGAGACGCTATTTATTTGTAACTTCGAAAACAGTGAGTACTACCCATAATCACTTCAACTTTTATCTAAGAAAAAGCATAGGAACGGGAGAGGATTGAACATGTCATTTTTGTTTAATTTAATGGCATATTAAACTTGATGCACATGTCACAAGTTATAGCAGAGAATGCACACTCGGGATGATTTTGAGATCGCTGGGGATAGCGAGAGCCATGAAGGAACTGAACTTGTAGCTTAATTCCATTGGTATTACCTTACACATGATAATCCCATTGGTATTACCTAAACCACTAACTTTACCAGCACTATTACCTTACACATGATAATCCCATTGGTATTACAAATATTGTCTTTTTGGTTGCACAACTACTTAGTTCTTATCGATGATAATTTATGTTGTTATTCCTGTATGGATGATCATTGATTTACATTGTTAGTTTGTAAATACACTATAGGTACAATAGAATATAAGGTCCTCTGCCTGCTACTTTGTAGGGAAGTGGGTATGACCCTCTCACAATCTCGGGTGAGGTATGTCAATCTCATTTGTGTTGCTACCGTAGGTGCTTTGAATTTATTCGTGCTAGTTTTGCACCCTGTGTTTTTTTTCATAGCAGGGTGATAGTTAGCATTGCTTTTAGTTACAAATATATTGATTTAGCACTGAATTTGAGGATCTATAGAAAAGTTTTTAACATCAGCAAGGATCTTTACAATTCATCACTGCAGAGATATTTGTTCCACTAATTCCCCTTATGCTGTGCTGCAGGTGGTGGTTACTTACATGATAGACATATTTTTTTTCATGGTTACTTGTGCTTGATATATACTTATCGTCTGCCTGGATGTCATGGTAACTTCATTTGTGGTTGATAATACGAAAGCCACCGGCATCATCTGACGCATCTGGAACAAATAATAGGTAACCTCCTTTTCTATGTGTGCAAGAAGCTTATAGATACCTGCTGGGATAGTGCTTCTATGTATCCCTGGTTTGAATGGTTTCATGGCAGGCATCCTTTGTAGAAAGCAAGGATACAAGTACCAAATAGTATTATCTATGTTGAAGCAGAACATGGGATAGATATCACCTACATGAAACTGCAGAGTAAGTTAATCCAGCTGGATCACTTCAATGCTTTTGCCACGTCTGAGACTGAGAGGTATGGACCGTATGGTGAACAAATCACTCGATCTATCAACCTAACACGAGAACTATTTGCGAAATTAACCAGCAGAGTAAGTTAATCCAGCTGGACACTTCAATGCTTTTGCCACGTCTGAGACTGAGAGGTATGGACCGTATGGTGAACAAATCACTCGATCTATCAACCTAACACGAGAACTATTTGCGAAATTAACCACCTATGGGGCTTGTCTGTTTCCCTCGGCTACCTGTGTAGATAAGTATTGCATCTTTTATTCCTGCTTTAGCTTTTACCAACCATATCTGGATGAAGTGTCTTCCTTCAAAATCAACTCTAAAACATCATTACATTTACTTCATTCCTCATGCCATGCCTCCCAGCCTTTTATATCCATTCAACACAGTATTGTAACCCTCTTAAATA
The DNA here is from genome assembly GCF_022539505.1 of Lolium rigidum. NCBI lineage: Eukaryota > Viridiplantae > Streptophyta > Magnoliopsida > Poales > Poaceae > Lolium > Lolium rigidum. The sequence goes on from NC_061509.1 coordinate 278,603,182, forward strand.
CTTTATGATTTCACATATTGTCTTCGTTGTTACTCAAAAGTTGTTCACGTAGAGGTTGTCAAGATTGTATCCACTATGCCCGAGGACATGCTGAAGAAGTTGCAGGTCCAGTGATATCGTCTTAGCGGCTTTTATGGCTCTTTAAGTTTCCTCAGTCATCACCTTTGTTGTCTAACTTATTAAACAGTGCTGGTTCCAGCAAGTACGATTACGATTTCTCTCGGCTTAATGTAAAATGTCACTCTGTTGGTCTGTCGGCTTATTATAAAGTGTTTCGCAAAATGTTTTACCCAATGATTGACTATGTAAAAGGCTGGAGGGCCAGCCGATTGATTGATTTATTTTCTGATAATTATCATCGATTTGTACAAAATGTTCGACGCATTTTACCAGCTGTTTGGGTGTGCCGGCAATATATTCCTCTATTTTTCTCTGCTACTCCGTGGTTTTGTGTGTTTTATCCTACTTTAGTTCTGTTGAATATTTTCTGAGCTTATTATCAAGTATGTTAAAAAAAATCATCGGTGTGAAATACCGGGGACGCGCGCCAAGGCGCGCATCAAAATCTAGTGTTCTATGAACTATCCCCTCTTTGTGTGTACAGCTGGTATTTGGTAGTAGCTAGATAATATCGTGGTGGGCTGCTATTTGCTACTCTCTCCATCCATAAAAAAGGTCACATATTTATTTAAACTAGATGTATCTACACTAAAAAGTACCTAGATGTATTTAAATTTTAATATAGTGATAACATGCTTTTATGGACAGAGGTAGTATTATCTAGGTAACATTGTGACGAACTGTTATTTAAACGCTAAAATAAGTATTGACAACAAAATAAGGTGCATAAAAGACTGTCAGCTATACCTTCCGATTGCTGCGGCCACCCAGGCCTATCCCTATCCGTCTGACCGTCGCCGTCCATTGTCATTTGACTATCTCCTGGAGTCGCCACCTTCGCGATCGCCGTCCTCACCCACCACATTTATCTTTGGCGTCCGTCACATCTCACTGTCTAGTCTGTCTACAATACTCGTTTAGCGACAGTGAACCTCTATCATGAAGCTCAACTCAAAGACGGCAACTACTGCCATGTCCGCTCTCTTTTGTGGGGGCATCTGAATGCTAGCGGTGATATACATATAACCTTCAAAAAATCACTTTGGATCCCGGGCTACACGTAGCCCTGTGTTTTTTCGAAAAAGTGGCAACAATTCAAAGTTTCAAAAAATTCTAAAAGAAAATTCTAAAGATAGATAATGTTGTATTCAACATCCTACGAAATTTGCACTCCAAAATACCTTATATTTTAATATTATTGAAAAAACAACAAAACCTGACAGAATTTGGAGGTTTAAAAGTTTGCACTATTCACTACTTTAGTATGGTACATTATTTCCTGTGTGTAGAATTTTTTCTCGGAACTTCTTGACACTTCAAAATGCTGTTTTCGAATCGTTCAAAAAACCAGCTACTTGTAGCCTAGGATCCAAATGTCCGCACTCCAGCGGCTGTTGTGGATCTTGGTAGTGAGGAGCGACGGCCGGCGGGTTTGTGGCTTGTTGTAGGGTTGACATAATTGTGTTACTGCGCCGCTAACGAGCCACTTCATGTCACTGCCGCCACTGCCGGAGATTGTGCATATTGCGCGCCTGTGGTCAGTGGCGCTCTGCACAAACCCGCTCATTGCGCCAGTAATTCTTATGCGTTCTCCTCTGCCTCATCTCCGCAGCCGCAAATGTATTTCCTGTATAGGATATATGAATATAAGCACGGAGGGAGCAAATAAATAAACCATAGAGAAGAAGATTCAGACAAGGTACTAGCAAAGTAGCAGGATTCTTGAGTTTCCTGTATAGGATGGCTCACTCTATGCGGCCACATGCGGACGCCATGTAAGCGTGATTAGGATTCGCGGGCTTCCGCGAATATCCTGCAAAGTGATTGCATGCACATGAAAAAAATATGCGGGACTCTGCTTCGTGTCCCACTTAGGGCATCTCCAGCGGGGGGGACCCAATTTGTCTTGGGTCGTTCGAAACGGTCCACGCCAACAAACGAACCGACTAGTGCCGACCGACCCTCCATTTCCTAAATTTGGGTCGTCGATGCGTCAGGCCAGACAGTCTGCGCGTCCTCCTGCATCCTCCCTCTTGCCCACCCAGGCCCTCTCGCTAGTGGGACGAAAGGTATGCAACCGAGCATTCTCTTCCCCAAACCCTTGATTTCCATCTCGGCCGCCACCCACACGCGTCGTTTGCTGCTATTGCCGCTCCAGGAAGTCGCCGTGAGTACCCCAATTCCAGCAAGGACGAATACCGTGCACGTTGTCGGAGTTGGTTGCGCACAGGACTCCATCCCACCACAAGCCACGGAAGCACCTCTTCTGCAAACGCAAGCTCGGGCGTGTCGCTCGGTGGTGCGCCGACAACCTGCTCGCCCGGTGGCCCGGACGGCTTTGAGGTATGAATCGAGTCCAAATTGCAGCGGCGTGGGCATAGATATTAGATTGACCTATTTGCATTCTCTTGTGTAGATGAGTAAGGCAATCGAGTTTTTCTACAAAATGACATCGAATCATCTTCAGACGAGGAGTCTGACGGTGAGACAGAACTCTTGTTTGCGGCTGCAAGCATGGCACACAACAATTATCTTATGTCGAAGCGCATGGGTGGGTCGTCGGGTGAAGCGCAAGGCCAACGAAGACCGGGATCGAGTCGGTGGACATGCCGGCCCTATGCGAGACTACTTCCACCCTACCAATCTGGTGTACGACGCGAAGACATTTTGTCGCCGCTACAAGACATCTAGAAAGTTGTTTTCGGATAGTCTCCATGGCTTGAGGGTATATGATGAGTACTCCGATGCCAAGCTTGATGCTACCGGTAAGTTTGACTTTTCCTCGTACCAAAAATGTTCGGCGGCCATTCATATGGAGTACCAGGTGATCTAGTTGATGAGTACTTGTGCATGAGCGAGTCCATATGGATTGAGGCCACGTACAGGTTTTGCACCACTGTTATTGCGGTGCTTGGAGAAGTTTATCTGAGATAGACGACCACCGAAGACACTTCTCGCTTCTTGTCCATCAACGAAAAGAGGGGTTTCCTAGAAAGCTAGGCAGCATAGATCGCATGCATTGGCGGTGGAAGAACTGTCCTTTTGATTAGCAAGAGCGAGTTCAAAGAGCATGCGAGGGGTGCATGGTCATACTAGAGGCATTTGCATCCCAAGATCTATGGGTTTGGCACTCCTTTTTTGGCATGGCAGGATCCAACAATGATATCAATATCCTCCAACGCTCACCGGCGTTGCTAGGCTTGTTGAAGGAAATGCTCCTCAGGTAGCCTATGAGATCGATCAATGGTCATTCTACTGACAAGGGCTATTTATAAGGGGTTGCCCGATCTTCTCAGCAAGCGACGGTGGTGGTGATGAACACGCGATGAACACAGCGGAGATACACGATGATGAAGTGGATGATAACTTGTATGACGATGACGAGTCTCTCGATCGATCCCTGTCGCTAATGCAACAGCTCTCAACCCTGCAAGATATTCGTAACTCCACACACTTGCGCACGTAACCGCCGACCACGAAGCGGTAAGTTGCAACCGTCTAATTCCCAATGGAACAGCGGATCACACAAGACTTTCAGTAGCAAAACACCAGATCGATGCGAATTGATGTATAGATTCAATAGAGTTGCAAAGCAATCAACTATGAACTAGGGTTTATCTTAAACGTGGTCTAAACCTAGTTTGGGGGCGTCCTGAGCACTTATATAGGGGTTCACGACGACCAGAAGTCGAGAAAATACAATAATAACCGACCCGGATCGGGATCCGAGTCGAGACCGACTCCGGACTCGGCCGGCCTGGGGGCCGATCGACCGGGCCAGGGATCGGCCGTTCTGGTTTGGACCGGGCCTGGGACCGGGTGGTGACCGAGCGGGGATTCCAGGCTTACTGGATAGTGCCCGGTTGGCACAGGTGTGAGAGCCGGCTGGTGCCGGGCTCGTCCAACGTGGTGTCCGGTTGGACCGGGCCTGGGGCCGGGCCGGCCGGCGTGGCGGCCGGTTGCGCCGGCGGTGGAACCGGCCTGGACTGATGCTTCTCCTCCTTCGCGCATGCCTCCCTCTCCTCCCTCGCGCGTCCATAGGATGTCTTCATGTCCAGCTTCACGTCCAGCTCCATGTCCAGCTTCACGTCCCGCTGCTCCTCTTCTCCTCGTGCGAGGCTTGCTACATCTTCATACCTGGTCATACATAAGTAAAAGGACTTAGGCAGTATAAAGTTCTCATCGATCAAAGTATCATTTAGGAACAAGTTCACATGTTGTTTTAGTAGCTTCGCACGAGCTCTTGTCATAGGTCCAATTCTGATTTCATCGGACTTGAGCTTCACAGCAACATCTTCTTCATCTTGCAATGACGAAGGTAGTAGTTTGATAGGGATGTCCTCATCATCTCCCCCCTCCCCCTTCAAAAGGGGTCGACCTCGACGCTCCAAGGTCTTCTCCGTCATATGGTGTCAAATCAGCCACATTGAAAGAATTACTGACACCAAACTCATCAGTTGGAAGATCTATAGAGTATGCCTTATCATTGATCTTGGCAACCACTTTGTAAGGACCAGCACCACGAGGAAGCAACTTGGACTTCCGTAGCTTCGGGAACCCGTCCTTGCGAAAATGAACCCAGACCATATCACCAGGCTTGAACAACATCTTCTTGCGCTTCTTGTTCACCCTTGCAGTATTGCTCTTGTCTTTCTTATCTATCAGCACTTTAGTCTTCACATGTATCTTCCGTATAAAATCTGCCCTCTTTGATGCCTCCATATTGACTCTCTCATGTATGGGTAGAGGCAACAAGTCAAGTGGAGTAATGGGTTTGAAACCATACACCACCTCAAACGGACACAACTTTGTGGTAGAATGTACCGCGCTGTTATAAGCAAACTCCACATGCGGCAAACAATCTTCCCACTCCTTCAAGTTCTTCTTGATCATGAATCTCAACAATTGTGACAATGTTCTATTCACCACCTCAGTTTGACCATCAGTTTGGGGATGACAAGTAGTGCTGAAAAGTAGCTTCGTCCCCAGCTTTCCCCAAAGTTTCTTCTAGAAGTAGCTCATAAACTTCACGTCACGATCAGAAACAATAGTCTTCGGGACTCCATGTAGACGTACAATCTCCCTGAAAAATAGTTTAGCAATATGCGACGCATCGCCGCTTTTGTGGCAGGTGATGGCGTGTAACTCACACGTTCGTTGGGAACCCCAAGAGGAAGGTATGATGCGCACAGCAGCAAGTTTTCCCTCAGAAAGAAACCAAGGTTTATCGAACCGAGGAGGAGCCAAGAAGCACGTTGAAGGTTGATGGCGGCGGGATGTAGTGCGGCGCAACACCGGAGATTCGGCGCCAACGTGGAACCTGCACAACACAACCAAAGTACTTTGCCCCAACGAAACAGGTGAGGTTGTCAATCTCACCGGCTTGCTGTAACAAAGGATTAACCGTATTGTGTGGAAGATGATTGTTTGCAAGAAAACGAGTAAAACAAGTATTGCGGCAGATTTGTATTTCGAGTATAAAAGAATGGACCGGGGTCCACGGTTCACTAGAGGTGTCTCTCCCATAAGATAAAAGCATGTTGGGTGAACAAATTACGGTCGGGCAATTGACAAATAGAGAGGGCATAACAATGCACATACATGTCATGATAAGTACAGTGAGATTTAATTGGGCATTACGACAAAGTACATAGACCGCCATCCAACTGCATCTATGCCTAAAAAGTCCACCTTCAGGTTATCATCCGAACCCCCTCCAGTATTAAGTTGTAAAACAACAGACAATTGCATTAAGTATGGTGCGTAATGTAATCAACAACTACATCCTTAGACATAGCATCAATGTTTTATCCCTAGTGGCAACAGACAATCCACAACCTTAGAACTTTACGTCACCGTCCCGAGATATCAATGGAGGCATGAACCCACTATCGAGCATAAATACTCCCTCTTGGAGTTAAGAGCAAAAACTTGGCCGAGCCTCTACTAATAACGGAGAGCATGCAAGATCATAAACAACACATAGGTAATAACTTGATAATTAACATAACATAGTATTCTCTATCCATCGGATCCCAACAAACACAACATAAAGTATTACAGATAGATGATCTTGATCATGTTAGGCAGCTCACAAGATCCAACAATGAAGCACAATGAGGAGAAGACAACCATCTAGCTACTGCTATGGACCCATAGTCCAGGGGTGAACTACTCACTCATCACTCCGGAGGCGACCATGGCGGTGAAGAGTCCTCCGGGAGATGAATCCCCTCTCCGGCAGGGTGCCGGAGGAGATCTCCAGAATCCCTCGAGATGGGATTGGCGGCGGCGGCGTCTCAGTAAGGTTTTCCGTATCGTGCCTCTCGGTACTGGGGGTTTCGCGACGGAGGCTTTAAGTAGGCGGAAGGGCAACGCGGGGGGCCACACGAGGGCCCCACACCATAGGTCGGCGCGGCCGGGGCACCGGGCCGCGCCGCCCTATGGTGGCGGCGCCTCGTGGCCCCACTTCGACTCCTCTTCGGTCTTCCGGAAGCTTCGTGGCAAAATAGGACCACAGGCGTTGATTTCGTCCAATTCCGAGAATATTTCGTTACTAGGATTTACGAAACCAAAAACAGCGAGAAACGACAAGCGGCTCTTCGGCATCTTGTTAATAGGTTAGTTCCGGAAAATGCACGAATATGACATAAAGTGTGCATAAAACATGTAGATATCATCAATAATGTGGCATGGAACATAAGAAGTTATCGATACGTCGGAGACGTATCGGCATCCCCAAGCTTAGTTCTGCTCGTCCCGAGCAGGTAAAACGATAACAAAGATAATTTCTGAAGTGACATGCCATCATAACCTTGATCATACTATTTGTAAACATATGTAATGAATGCAGCGATCAAAACAATGGTAATGACATGAGTAAACAAGTGAATCATAAAGCAAAGACTTTTCATGAATAGTACTTCAAGACAAGCATCAATAAGTCTTGCATAAGAGTTAACTCATAAAGCAATAAATCAAAGTAAAGGTATTGAAGCAACACAAAGGAAGATTAAGTTTCAGCGGTTGCTTTCAACTTGTAACATGTATATCTCATGGATAATTGTCAACATAGAGTAATATAACAAGTGCAATATGCAAGTATGTAGGAATCAATGCACAGTTCACACAAGTGTTTGCTTCTTGAGATGGAGAGAGATAGGTGAGCTGACTCAACATAAAAGTAAAAAGAATGGTCCTTCAAAGAGGAAAGCATCGATTGCTATATTTGTGCTAGAGCTTTTATTTTGAAAACATGAAACAATTTTGTCAACGGTAGTAATAAAGCATATGAGTTATGAAAATTATATCTTACAAGTTGCAAGCCTCATGCATAGTATACTAATAGTGCCCGCACCTTGTCCTAATTAGCTTGGACTACCGGATCATCGCAATACACATGTTTTAACCAAGTGTCACAATGGGGTACCTCCATGCCGCTCGTACAAAGGTCTAAGGAGAAAGCTCGCATTTTGGATTTCTCGCTTTTGATTATTCTCAACTTAGACATCCATACCGGGACAACATGGACAACGAGATAATGGACTCCTCTTTAATGCATAAGCATGTGGCAACAATTATTATTCTCATATGAGATTGAGGATATATGTCCAAAACTGAAACTTCCACCATGAATCATGGCTTTAGTTAGCGGCCCAATGTTCTTCTCTAACAATATGCATGCTCCAACCATTAAGGTGGTAGATCTCTCTTACTTCGGACAAGACGGACATGCATAGCAACTCACATGATATTCAACAAAGAATAGTTGATGGCGTCCCCGGAAGCATGGTTATCGCACAACAAGCAACTTAATAAGAGATAAAGTGCATAAGTACATATTCAATACCACAATAGTTTTTAAGCTATTTGTCCCATGAGCTATATATTGCAAAGGTGAATGATGGAATTTTAAAGGTAGCACTCAAGCAATTTACTTTGGAATGGCGGATAAATACCATGTAGTAGGTAGGTATGGTGGACACAAATGGCATAGTGGTTGGCTCAAGGATTTTGGATGCATGAGAAGTATTCCCTCTCGATACAAGGTTTAGGCTAGCAAGGTTATTTGAAACAAACACAAGGATGAACGGTGCAGCAAAACTCACATAAAAGACATATTGTAAATATTATAAGACTCTACACCGTCTTCCTTGTTGTTCAAAACTCAATACTAGATATTATGTAGACTCTAGAGAAACCAAATATGCAAACCAAATTAGCAAGCTCTAAGTGTTTCTTCACTAATGGGTGCAAAGTATATGATGCAAGAGCTTAAACATGAGCACAACAATTGCCAAGTATCAAATTATCCAAGACATTTTAGAATTACTACATGTAGCATTTTCCAATTCCAACCATATAACAATTTAACGAAGAAGAAACTTCGCCATGAATACTATGAGTAGAGCCTAAGGACATACTTGTCCATATGCTACAGCGGAGCGTGTCTCTCTCCCACAAAGTGAATGCTAGGATCCATTTTATTCAAACAAAACAAAAACAAAAACAAACCGACGCTCCAAGCAAAGTGCATAAGATGTGACGGAATAAAAATATAGTTTCAGGGGAGGAACCTGATAGTGTTGTCGATGAAGAAGGGGATGCCCATCCCCAAGCTTAGACGCTTGAGTCTTCTTAGAATATGCAGGGGTGAACCACCGGGGCATCTCCAAGCTTAGAGCTTTCACTCTAATTGATCATATTGTATCATACTCCTCTCTTGATCCTTGAAAACTTCCTCCACACCAAACTCGAAACAACTCATTAGAGGGTTAGTGCACAATAAAAATTAACATGTTCAGAGGTGACACAATCATTCTTAACACTTCTGTACATTGCATAAAGCTACTGGACATTAATGGATCAAAGAAATTCATCCAACATAGCAAAAGAGGCAATGCGAAATAAAAGGCAGAATCTGTCAAAACAGAACAGTCCGTAAAGATGGATTTAATTGAGGCACCAGACTTGCTCAAATGAAAATGCCCAAATTGAATGAAAGTTGCGTACATATCTGAGGATCACTCACGTAAATTGGCTTAATTTTATGAGTTACCTACAGAGAATTAGACCCAGATTCGTGACAGCAAAGAAATCTGTTTCTGCGCAGATAATCCAAATCTAGTATTTACTTTACTATCAAAGACTTTACTTGGCACAACAAAACACAAAACTAAGATAAGGAGAGGTTGCTACAGTAGTAAACAACTTCCAAGACTCAAATATAAAACAAAAATACTGTATTAAAAACATGGGTTGTCTCCCATAAGCGCTTTCTTTAACGCCTTTCAGCTAGGCGCAGAAAGTGTATCTCAAGTGTTATCAAAGGGTGGTGCATCTACAGCGGGGTTTGGAGTTTTCTCAACCATGCATAGTATATTGGATACATAAGTTTCAGCGTCTCCCTTTTCATTAGTCTTGGGCTTGCTACTCTCATCGAACAAATTTTCGGGAACAAGCCAAGCATAGTTATTTTCTAGTGCATCATTTATAGCTAGGAGTTTACATGGTATTGGTGCTTTGATCTCCCCACCATCATTAATATTATTAGTGTACCTTATTCTATCCATGTCCATTTTTTCAAGGAGACCAACAAAATTAGTATGAGAACCAAGCATATTAAATTTAGCAAAGACCTTTCTAGCCTCTCTTGCTAGACCACCAAATTCTCTAAGAAGGGTTTCTAAAACAAAATCTTTCTTTTCCCCCTCTTCCATATCACCGAGTGTAAGAAACATATGTTGGATTATAGGATTGAGATTAAAAAATTTAGTTTCCAACATGCGAACTAAAGCAGCAGCGAGCAATTTCATAAGTAGGAGCAAGTTCTACCAAGTGTCTATCTTCAAAATCTTCAACGGTACTAACATGACTGAAAAATTCTTCTATATTGTTTCTCCCAATTATAGACCCGCGTCCTACCGGTATGTCTTTTGTGGTAAAATTAAAAGGAAACATGATGAATCAAGTAAAGTAAATGCAAGTAACTAATTTTTTCTGTGTTTTTGATATAGCAAACAAGATAGTAAATAAAGTAAAGCTAGCAACTAATTTTTTGTGTTTTTGATATAATGCAGCAAACAAAGTAGTAAATAAAATAAAGCAAGACAAAAACAAAGTAAAGAGGTTGGGAAGTGGAGACTCCCCTTGCAGTGTGTCTTGATCTCCCCGGCAACGGCGCCAGAAAAAGAGCTTGATGGCGTGTAACTCACACGTTCGTTGGGAACCCCAAGAGGAAGGTATGATGCGCACGGCAGCAAGTTTTCCCTCAGAAAGAAACCAAGGTTTATCGAACCAGGAGGAGCCAAGAAGCACGTTGAAGGTTGATGGCGGCGGGATGTAGTGCGGCGCAACACAGAGATTCCGGCGCCAACGTGGAACCTGCACAACACAACCAAAGTACTTTGCCCCAACGAAACAGTGAGGTTGTCAATCTCACCGGCTTGCTGTAACAAAGGATTAACCGTATTGTGTGGAAGATGATTGTTTGCAAGAAAACGAGTAAAACAAGTATTGCGAGCAGATTTGTATTTCAGGTATAAAAGAATGGACCGGGGTCCACAGTTCACTAGAGGTGTCTCTCCCATAAGATAAAAGCATGTTGGGTGAACAAATTACAGTCGGGCAATTGACAAATAGAGGGCATAACAATGCACATACATGTCATGATAAGTACAGTGAGATTTAATTGGGCATTACGACAAAGTACATAGACCGCCATCCAACTGCATCTATGCCTAAAAAGTCCACCTTCAGGTTATCATCCGAACCCCTCCGGTATTAAGTTGTAAAACAACGGACAATTGCATTAAGTATGGTGCGTAATGTAATCAACAACTACATCCTTAGACATAGCATCAATGTTTTATCCCTAGTGGCAACAGCAATCCACAACCTTAGAACTTTACATCACATCGTCCCGAGATATCAATGGAGGCATGAACCCACTATCGAGCATAAATACTCCCTCTTGGAGTTAAGAGCAAAAACTTGGCCAGAGCATCTACTAATAACGGAGAGCATGCAAGATCATAAACAACACATATGTAATAACTTGATAATTAACATAACATAGTATTCTCTATCCATCGAATCCCGACAAATACAGCATAAAGTATTACAGATAGATGATCTTGATCATGTTAGGCAGCTCACAAGATCCAACAATGAAGCACAATGAGGAGAAGACAACCATCTAGCTACTGCTATGGACCCATAGTCCAGGGGTGAACTACTCACTCATCACTCCGGAGGCGACCATGGCGGTGAAGAGTCCTCCGGGAGATGAATCCCCTCTCCGGCAGGGTGCCGGAGGAGATCTCCGAGAATCCCCGAGATGGGATTGGCGGCGGCGGCGTCTCGGTAGGTTTTCCGTATCGTGGCTCTCGCATGCGGGGGTTTCGCGACGGAGGCTTTAAGTAGGCGGAAGGGCAACGCGGGGGGCCACACGAGGGCCCCACACCATAGGTCGGCGCGGCCGGGGCCCGGGCCGCGCCGCCCTATGGTGGCGGCGCCTCGTGGCCCCACTTCGACTCCTCTTCGGTCTTCCGAAAGCTTCGTGGCAAAATAGGACCCTGGGCGTTGATTTCGTCCAATTCCGAGAATATTTCGTTACTAGGATTTCTGAAACCAAAAACAGCGAGAAAACGAGCAAGCGGCTCTTCGGCATCTTGTTAATAGGTTAGTTCCAGAAAATGCACGAATATGACATAAAGTGTGCATAAAACATGTAGATATCATCAATAATGTGGCATGGAACATAAGAAATTATCGATACGTGGGAGACGTATCAGCAGGCAATAAAGTGTGACATCTTAGAAAATCTATCCACTACCACAAATATAGAATCATGGCCTCTCTTAGTACGCGGCAAACCTAACACAAAATCCATACTAATATCTTCACATGGTGTAGTAGGTGCAGGTAAAGGAGTATACAAACCGTGAGGCTTCAGCTTGGTCTAGGACTTGTTGCAACTAATGCACATCTTCACATACCTGTCCACATCCCGCCTCATCTTTGGCCAATAAAATTGATCAGCAAGCATGAGTAGCGTCTTCTCACGCCCAAAGTGACCCATCAAATCTCCAGCATGTGATTCCTGCAATAAGAGCAAACGCACAGACGATTCTGGAACACATAGTTTGTTAGCTCTAAACAAAAACCCATCATGTATGTGATATTTCTCCCATGCTTTACCAATAGCACGCAAGCGATATGGTTCAACAAAATCATGATAAATGGCACACAAATCACATAGTACTTCTAATCCAGGAATTTTAACATCAAGTTGAGTTAATAGCATATTTTTCCTAGATAGAGCATCAGAAACAATATTATCCTTTCCCTTCTTATGCTTAATAATGTATGGAAAGACTCAATGAACTCAACCCACTTAGCAAGATGCCTATGCAAGGTAGATTGAGCTTTCAGATATTTCAAAGCTTCATGATCAGAATGTACGATAAATTCTTTTGGCCACGAATAATGTTGCTAAATCTCAAGAACTCTAATTAAAGCATACAGTTATTTATCATATATAGGATAGTTCAACTTAGCACCAGAAAGTTTCTCAGAAAAATATGCAATTTGGCGACCCTCTTGCATCAACAGACCACCAATTCCAATACCACTAGCATCACATTCAATCTCAAATTGCTTATTGAAATCAGGAAGTGCAAGCAACGGTGCAGAAGTCAACAGTCTTTTTAGTTCATCAAAAGCATGATCTTGGGCGACGCCCCACTCAAATGCAACACATTTTTAGTCAATTCATTCAAAGGTGCAGCAATAGTACTAAAATTGGGCAAAAAATGTCTATAAAACATAGCTAGACCATGAAAACTTCTTACTTAACTCACATTCATGGGAGTAGGACAATTTTGAATTGCATCAATTTTAGACACATCTACTTCTACTCCATGCTTAGAGACAACATAACCTAGAAATATGACCTTATCTTTACAAAATGTGCACTTCTCATGATTACCATAGAGTTTATTATCATGCAACACTTGCAAAGCATGTCGAATATGCATAGTATGATCAGATTCTGCGGCTGTAGATTAATATGTCATCAAAGTACACAACAACAAACTTTCCAATAAAATCACGCAAAACATGGTTCATCAGTATCATGAAAGTGCTAGGTGCATTAGTTAAACCAAAAGGCATTACTAACCACTCATATAAACCAAATTTTGT
>NC_061509.1:278616607-278649399 GCF_022539505.1 Lolium rigidum
TTTTAAAGGTTGTTTTCCATTCATCCCCTCTTTCATCCTAATTTGATGATAACCACTACGCAAATCAATTTTAGAGAAAATAGCAGCACCACTCAATTATCTAGCATATCCTCTAAGCGGGGAATAGGATGACGATATCGAATAGTAATGTTGTTTGCTCTACAATCTACACACATGCGTCATGTACCATCTTTCTTAGGAACTAAAATAACAGGAACAACACAAGGACTAAGACTTACACGGATAACCTTTGTCGAGTAGCGCTTGTACTTATTTATGAATTTCCTTCGTTTCTTCGGGGTTCGTCCTATATGGCGCCCTGTTGGGCAGCGAGGTGCCGAGAATCAAGTCAATTTGATGCTCAATACCACGCAATGGTGGCAATCCTGCGGGCACCTCCTCCGGAAACACGTCGCTGAATTCCTACAAAATATTAGAAACACCAAGAGAAATAGGGGTCATGTCGTTAGAAACCAAAACCTCACCCTTGTACATAAGCACAAGAGGCATGGATGTAGGATCCTCACTAAATTCTCTCATATCTTATTTGGTGGCTAGTATAACTAAGGAATTCACTCTCTCACTTTTTATTATATCACTCACGACATTACAGTTCTCTTGCCTATCTATGGGTGCATCCTCCAAGTGTACTTCAATTTTCTGACGAGATTCATTGACAATTTGTTGTGGTGATATAGGCTGCAAGTTAATTTTCTTGCCCTTGAACTCCAAGTGATATGTATTGGCGCGGCCATTGTGTTGCACAGAACGGTCATAGAGCCATGGTCGACCCAATAGTAAGTGACACACCATCATAGGAACCACATCAAAATCAATGGAATCCTTATACAGTCCAATCTCAAAATCAACACGCACCATGTGGTTTACCTTCATCTCACCATTGTCACTTAACCACTGAATATAGTATGGATGTGGGTGCGGTAGATACTTCAATTTCAGCTTGGCACACAACTCCTTGCTTGCCAGATTGCGACAACTCCCGCCATCAATAATAACCTTGCAAGTTTTATCAGGACCAACTAGTGCCTTTGTTTGGAACAAATTGCAGCGTTGAGTAGATGCATTCGGCTGTACATTAAGAGCACGATGTGACACAACAATAGTGTGAGCTTCAGATAAATAAGCATCTACACCATCACTATCATAATCATCATCTTCTGGAGCATCCGGATCAGCATCATCTCCAGTCTCATACTCATTGTCCTCATTAATGAACATGACCTTGCGGTTGGGACAATCTCTCTTGAAGTGGCCCTTGCCACCACATGTATGACAAGCCATATCTTGCGCATCGTAGACATGCTAGAACCACTTCCACTTGTAGTAGGTTCGGGCTTCTTTGTGTTTGACACATTGGAGACCGGCTTGCTAGACGAAGTAGAAAACGGTGTGGGCACGAGGATGGCGCTGGTGCCATAGGCAGCAACGCCCTAGGTGTGTAATGCCCAACACTAGTAGCACGTCCCTTCATCTGCGCTTCTTCACCCAATTGTGATTCAGCTTCTCTTGCATGATGTAGCAACTCATTCATAGTAGTGTAACGGTGATGACGAACAATGCCATTGATATTATACTTCAATCCATGTAGAAAATGCTGCATTGTCATCTCAAGCGACTCACGGACACTGCCACACTGCATAAGCATCTTTTCCATCTCCATGAAATAAGCATCAACTGTTAAAGTACCTTGCCTCAAGAGGCTCAAATTATCATATAGATCGCAAATAATTAGTGGGAACAAAACGAGCTTGCATGATTGACTTCATCTCGTGCCATGTAAGAACTGGCAATTCTCCATCTTCTTGACGAGCACGTGTAACTCCATCCCACCAACGCAATGCATAGCCATCAAATTCTGAGGAAGCAAGCTTAATCTTCCTATCTTCAGTATAGTCATGTAGGTGCCATAACTTCTCAATTTTCAGCTCCCAAGTGAGGTATTCTTCAACATCAGGACCTCCTTCAAATTTGGGTATTAGAACTTTGGCTTACCCAAACCATCGTCATGCGGTTGTGGAGGGACACGGCAAGCTCTGAGTTCAACAAATCCACGACCACGGTTACCACGTCCAACACCACGACCAGCTGCAGCCGGTTGATCTTCAAAATCACCATGAACATTGTCCCCTTCATCATGTTGTTGTTGTTGTTGGGTCAGATTCTCATCAGCTAGCTGCAACACTTGAATAGAACACTGAATATCCGTCACTTGCACTTGAATTGTATTGACTGTCTCATTAGTGATATCAAGTGTCTTGGTGACGTTCTCAATGTCATCGTTAAGTTTTTGTCCCTATTCGCCAAATTCACGTCGCATCTCATTACGAAGGGCTTCATACTCCCTCCAAGTCATAACATCAGTTGCATCCTTCTGTTTCTGGTTAACAATTTTACCATCACTAGAAGACATGGTTAGTAGGTTAGTGCACTAAACAAAAATCTGTGGTGGTACTCTCACAACTCACTCAAAACTGATAAGATAAAGTAAATCTTACCGCTCCAAAGTGAATTAGTATTGCTTACCACTTGTAGTGACAACTAGTGCACGGATGTAGCAAAGCGAATATCAAGGATAAAGAACAATCACACGATAAAGCAGGATATATGTGGGGTTGTAGGTAGGCTACCTATTTGCACCAATAACAAGCTCTAGCGCTGACCGTAGACAACCAATGATACTCACACAAGGTGATAAATGTGGCAATGCAACTATATGGATGAACAAGGTTGCAATGCACACGAGAGACGCTAGCAAAGCTCAACGGAACAGGCACAAGATTGCTCAACTACAGGTGCAGAAAAGTAAACTAGGCCTTCACTATCTTACTAGCACTTCACTTTTTTTGATTTTTGATTTTATCACACGCAGCTATTTATCTCTTTTTGCTTCTTTTCACGTTTCTCTCTTTTTTTGACTTTATGACACAACTTCTTGATAACACGGCCAACAGAAATTGCAAAGCACCAAAACCCTAACGAGCAGCCTGTCGAGCGGTAAAACTAGTCTCTTGTGGGAAAGTTCCTAGTCACGTATATCGAAAGGCTGTGTCTATGGTTGGGAACAAGAACACTGTACGCTATGTGGACTCAGAGCAACAAAAACTGAAAACTAGATGGTATAGAAAACACAAACCCTAGACAATCTACTAGATGGAAGAAAAAGATACGCAAAAACAACTACGAAAAGCAACTAAAACTCGAAATTAGTGCAATATAAGGCTATGGCGAACCCTAACCCTAAATTTTTTTTGGCTTTTTTCTGAATGGGAAAACACTCACAACTCAACTATGGGGTGGATTGTGGATGGCTTACCGAGAAAACGCTGAAATTTGATACCAAGATGATAAGGGGTTGCCCGATCTTCTCAGTAAGCGACGGGTGGTGGTGATGAACACACGATGAACACAGCGGAGATACACGATAATGAAGTGGATGATAACTTGTATGACGCTGACGAGTCTCTCGATCGATCCATGTCGCCAATGCAACAGCTCTCAACCCTGCAAGATATTCGCAACTCCACACACTTGCGCACGTAGCCGCCGACCACGAAGCGGTAAGTTGCAACCGTCTAATACCCTATGGAACAACAGATCACACAAGACTTTCAGTAGCAAAACACCAGATCGATGCGGATTTGTGTATAGATTCAATAGAGTTGCAAAGCAATCAACTATGAACTAGGGTTTATCTTAAACGTGGTATAAACCTAATTTGGGGGCGTCCTGGGCACTTATATAGGGTTCAGGACGACTAGAAGTCGAGAAAATACAATAATAACCGACCCAGATCGGGATCTGGTCGAGACTGACTCGGACTCGGCCGGCCTGGGGGTCGGTCGACCGGGCCAGGGACCGGCCGGTCCGGTTTGGACCGGGCCTGGGACCGGGTGGTGCCCTGGCGGTGGTTCCAGGCTTACTGGATAGTGCCCGGTTGGCACATGTGTGAGAGTCGGCTGGCGCCGGGCTCGTCCGGCGTGGCATCCGGTTGGACCGGGCCTGGGGCCGGGCCGGCCGGCGTGGCGGCCGGTTGCACCGGCCGTGGAACCGGCCTGTACTGATGCTTCTCCTCCTTCGCGCATGCCTCCCTCTCCTCTCTCGCGTGTCCATAGGATGTCTTCATATCCAGCTTCACGTCCAGCTCCATGTCCAGCTTCACGTCTCGTTGCTCCTCTTCTCCTCGTGCGAGGCTTGCTCCATCTTCATACCTGATCATACATAAGTAAAAGGACTTAGGCAGTATAAAGTTCTCATCGATCAAAGTATCATTTAGGAACAAGTTCACATGTTGTTTTAGTAGCTTCGCACGAGCTCTTGTCATAGGTACAATTCTGACTTCATTGGACTTGAGCTTCACAGCAACATCTTCTTCATCTTGCAATGACGGAGGTAGTAGTTCGGTAGGGATGTCCTCATCAGTTATTATCTAGTTGATAGCATCTACCCTTCTTGCGCCACCTTTGTGAAGACGATCCGAACCCTAAAAATGAAAAATGCAAGAGGTTCACAAAAGAGCAAGAGGCTGCACGAAAGGATGTAGAGCGGGCATTTGGCCTGCTGCAATCACGTTGGAGAATTGTTCAACACCCTGCTAGAATATGGAGCACCGAAAGAATGTGGGAGGTGATGACATCATGTGTCATCATGCACAACATGATCGTTAGGAAGAGCGAGATGGCAACATCTATGATGGAGACTGGAAATTTTGAGGGTGAGTTGGTTAAGCCACAGGGCATGGGGCATGGAAATACTTCTTGCATATGCATAATTCCTTGCGGGATCGAACCACTCATAACCGCCTTCAAGCCGATTTGATTGAGCATATGTAGAGTCATGTGGGAAACCAATCTGGCTAGTTTCATTTGATATTTGATTTAAATTTTCTTGTTTGTAAGACTATATAGTTGTGTGATTGTAAACTATTTATATTTATGAACTATATTTATCACTTTATGGTAAAATATGACCAAATTTAAATGGCAATGGGCAATGGGCAATTGACCAAGCCTGTCCATCGTGGACCGCATGAGTGGCCCCGCTGGACACGCTATCCTGATCGACCGGGGACAGCAGCATGCAATGTATCCGCATGCTGATCTAAACAGATCAAATAGGTTGCCGATTTAGGTTGGACCGCTAGGATGCCTTTGCAGCCATAACTTCATGTGTTCGCTGTCCTTGCCCTTCCAGATGGCCGGTCACCATTCGTGGCTGGCCAGTGCCGAGGATATCAGGATCCCCGTTTGGCACTGAGCCAATGAGCAGGGTCCTTAGGGTCTTCATTAAAAATCCTGTCCTTTTTCCTAGTTCCCACTGTTTGGAACAGGTCAGTTTGGAAGAGTCAGCGCTGTAATATGAATATCACTATTCCTAAAGAATAACACTAGAATATAGTGTTGATTTTAATCATATCAGTCCGAAGAATATTGAAATCTTGATAGCAATCAGAATCTTCCGTTCAAATATCGTGAGATATAGTTAATTACCTTTTGTTGGACCACACGGCTTGAGACCATTAGTAAGATAAGACAATTTCAGAGACACGTAGATATAATATATAGTGTTGATTTCAATCATATCAGTCCGAAGAATATTGAAATCTTGATAGCAATCAGAATCTTCCGTTGAGATATCGTGAGATATAGTTAATTACCTTTTGTTGGACCACACGGCTTGAGACCATTAGTAAGATAAGACAGTTTCAGAGACACGTAGATATAATCAATGTCTCGACATCATAAGGAATATGCCTACGAGAGAACAACGCGACCATGCGTGTGTACTCATCGCAAGAAGCCCGTGGATGAAAGCACATACTCCTTTTACTCCGAATAAACTATTGCACTATCTACTCTCAGAAAAACTACTTTTTGTTCAGGAATCACAACACGTCAGATGCACGCTGAAAAACACCATATATAATGTCTACGAACTATCCACGAAAAAGGATAGAGTTAATCATCTGTCCCACCTTGTATATATCAAGAAAACTACAAACCTACCCCTCATATATATGTCCTAAGCAGAAAATATACTGAGAACCCAGATTCATCTGAAACGCTAATAACACACCCAGCCTTGGATCCTTGCAACAACCACCACACCGATGCCATTGTTGTCCACCATGTTGCTGCCAAAGGAATCTGCCAAGAAAAACTGGAGACGATGCTCATACAATACTTATACAAGGTCAAGCTTGATTAGCTCGCCAAGTTTTAGCTTATCCTTCTGTCAGCTTTAAGCGTGGAACAACATTCATCGCCTGCAGTTCCTGAAAAGAACACAAAACAATACAAGGGGACCAATTTAGCCATATTGCCCAAGGACAACCACCCTGCTATGATAATATCCGAGCCAACAAAATTAAGCAAGGACTCTTTTTTCTGAGGGAATTAAGCAAGGACTTGATCTTCAAACGCTTAACTACACGAACATTTTTTTCATGCTTCAAAATCAGAATCATAGCAAAGCAATTAACATGCATGATTGAAGAACAGACTTTTTACTGCCCCCTTCTGCAGTACCTGGAACAAAAGCTTGCAAGCATACGGCATCCTCATCTTGGCCATGTTTTCTCCATTCTTGCACATTGAACAGAATGAAATCTTCAGTTTATGATTGTAATATCCTAACAGACCACATTTTGTGCAAACCTGGAGAAGATGAACACATAAATAAGGTTAGGATACCACAAATTACCAGGAAAATAAAATGACTGACATACAGATGTTTCTTGTTAGTTACGGTTAACTCAACTAAATAGATGAAGAACTGTGTTCAACTGTACAAATTAGTTCTTTTCAGTTCACCTACATGTAATAGCTTGTTACGGGGGATGTTTAACTCTACTAAAGCGACAAGGGCTCACAGGTTTCATCGCACTACTGATGCTACAGCGACATGCATGGTTATGTTACTTGCATGATTCCAGTCACTGAAATAATCGAAACTACTTTAAGAATTACCTGGACTTGATATGGATCACTGGATAGCAGAAGACGTTCAAAGATTAGCATGCTAGCACCATATGCAATTAAACAATCACGCTCCATCTCACCAAGACGCAGGCCTATGACAGAACATTTTTTAAAAATGAAAAAAAAAAAGAGATAGTCAATAACAAAACGTGCTAGGTTCCATAGCCACTTAATTGCAGCATATATCAAAGAGATGTAAACCTCCATCATGACTTCGGCCTTCAGTAGGTTGCCTGGTCAGTAGTACTCGTGGTCCACTAGCTCGAGCATGCATCTTATCGAGAACCTGGAGAATCCATATATAAGCAAATATTTACAAAACTATACAAAAGAAAACCACAAAGAAATGTCGAACAAGCTACGAAGACATCATAGCAGCCCAATCAACTTGTAGAAAACAACAAAGCGAGAAGCAAAAAGTATGTACCTCATAGCAAGCCAAAATATTTTAGAACTCTTATGTACAGTTTGACGTTTGAACAAGCAATGGTCAGGCCTATCAACACTAATCATATACTGACCAAACTGCGCTTGAACATCGTTATTCAACACTCGCAATGAACTACTCCCTGGTTCCAAGTTTATAGGAAAAATGTCAACATCTAAAATATGACATCAATATCATGAGATCCATTATGAAATATAATTTTTTATTTGGTATTGTATATGTCGATATTTTTTCAATGAACTTTGTAAACCTTACAAAGTTTAACTTAGGACAAAACCTCCTACCTCAGGTCCAGACTTGGTACGACTTGCTCATTTTTTGGGTACAAGCCTGCAGATTACCAATACAACTAGGGCCTGTTTGGTTCCTCGCATGGGTTTTTCCCTCCTAGTGCAACTTGGCTCACTGGCTGTATGAGTGGAAATTTAACTTGAGCCTGCTTATGCACTTCGATTGGTTGCTAACAATTCCATTTCACTATGTGGGAGAAACGGAAGCCCCGTTATTTCGTTACATGTACGTTAAGGTGTGTTGTGTTTAACTAAACTTGTTCAATCTTAATCCCCTCTAATCTACGTAACCATGCATCGATTTGAGATAATGTCTACATGAAAAAATATGTCTCGATGTTGTGATTCCATTCCCGCGACCGGTTTCTAGTTTCCTGAGTGTTTAAAACTCTACTTCGTGTTCATGTTTAGACAATTTTTAAACGAATTTTGTCAAATTGTTGCACCCAGTCGACCATTTGAAATTTCCTTCGAGAGGCAGCTTCACCTCACCGTTTTCACACAACTTTCGTGTTCTAAGTTTTCGGTTTTGGCATTCGTAGCCGAGTATATCTACAACTTTGTACGTTGTTATTAGGGAGATGTAGATCTACTCGGCTACAAATATCAAAACCGAAAACTTGCAACACGAAAATTGTGTGAAACGGTGAGATAAAGCTACTACTCAAAGGATATTTCAAACGGTCGGCCGTATACATTCAAAAACTTGATGAAACTAGGAACTGGTTGCGGGAATGGATTCGCAGCGTCGAGACTCGAGACACATCTTTTTCATGTAGACCTTATCTCAAATCGAAGCATTGTTATGTAGATAAGAGGCGGATTAAGATGAACTAGATTAGAGGCAAGGTTACGTACATATACTCGCAAGCGTGTAGCCACAAAGGGCCCACTTTTGCGCTCGCCAGCGCCTGCACGCGGTGGAATCGAGCATTCCTCGCGGGCCAACTTTTGGGCTGCTTTAAGAAAAGTGCTGTGCAAGGAAGAATTTTTTCGTGGGAAGCAAACTGGCCAAATTCTTCTCCCTGGTGCGAGAAATAGGATTGTGAGGAACCAAACACGCCCCTAGTTTAACCGGATAGCCCAGCCCCAGCTAGGGGCTCAAGCAGCCCAAATCAGATCAGGCCTGAACCCAGTCAGATCCCGAATATGATTAGGTCTAGCTCACAGTAACATATCTAACTTCAAAGAGTTAGTCCTGCTTGAAAAGACTGCCACATGTGCCCAACACAACTGCATGTATATTTGGCAAGCATGATATTTGCAAGAAATTCAGCAGAGACATGTGTTTTGGGGACGGGGCTGAAATTCAGCTAGTGTGCATGGCCTGGTGGGAAAAAAACAGCTTACACAGATATAAGAGACACACCATCAATACTTTGATGATTACCAGGGTTTTAAATTGCGGTTTTTATATTGAAAGCTATAGAAGAAGCTATTGGCGATAGTGTTTTAACATCAGAATATGAAGTTATAAATATGCATACATACAGATAAGTCTTACAAGGCAATTATAGTTTTGAAAAACATTAAATAATGTTGGAACGGATAACCAAAACAGTAAATTATCACATCAAGTAATTAATCACTAAGAAATATGCATACTTAAGTACCGAAAAGGAGAAAAAAGAAGCATGTGTTCTCTCGTAGTTTAATCTTATAATTGATGTATTTATTTTCTCCTGGTAAAGTTGCATTTACAAATTATCATATTATATTGTGAAAATGTACCCATATGGAGCAGCATCGTGCTAGCTACAAGCCATGGCGAGCTATTTAGACCAATTGTGCCAGTCGCTACTCAAGAGTATAGAGGGACACTGGCGCGTTGCTTAGCGTTTGGGGTCTAAAAAAACTATATATTAGCTATTTAGAACCTTGAAAGTTACTACACCACAAAAATATAATTGAAGTAAATAAAGTATCAATAAGAAGAAGCAAAATAAACAAACAAAGCTATGCCTACCATGTGCTTCAGTTTTTGGTAATAGATTGGCCCCATGAAGACATATGCCTGAAGAGGATGGCCTAAAATGCCTGAAATGGGGAAAAATATCAGCTCTTGAGACCCAGCAGGGCCACGTGGGTGTGAACACACACCATGAAGATAGAATACGTCACAAATAAGCAATATACCAAAATTCCATGATCAAAATTTACAAGCACGTCCTTAGTGCCACATAAATTTGAATTACCAGAAGATAAGAAAAGAATTCAAGAAACTGGAAGATTGTACAACATATCTAAATTTAATAAGTTCATGTGATTAGGGGCGAAAATAATGCACAGTTTGTATTTCTATGCAATTTACATACTCACACCGACATACAATACTCACCAGAACAAGAAAGAATGAGTAAAATGGCAAAATGTAGAAGAATAAGAAAGATAATAAACTTTGTTTGTGGTTAGGAGGGTCCAGGAATATGGTTTTAGCACAAAACACGTTACTTAGACGATATGTCGTAACCAAACAGCCAGTTTTCAACTAGTCATATACTGTAAAATGGCAAATTTTATTTGATGCTTCTGATACATCACACCTGAACTTTCTAGTTGTACACATCCCAAGCACCGAACATATATGCTATCAAGAAGGTGATATTTGTTAGATATAATGTCTTGTACTAGGACTCCTATGTATTTACTTCATATTCAGAATTTTAGATCCATGCTCTATCTCCATACATGTATTTGTAATTATATACCTTTCTAAGGCCCTTGGAATAGATCAAGATCATGTTGAATCGGTCCTAAGTTTGTAACAATGGTGACCAGTTTGACCAAAAACAGAATAAAAAACTGCTAGATGGAAGTTGTTTGTAGCACAGAGGTTGAAGTTACAAAGTACGGGCTTCTACAGATGTGTGGAAAAGTTCACATTAACTGACAACAGTTGGATCAAGTTCTCATATGCCTTACTTTATTAGCTGCAGCACTACTATTTTCAGAGTCCGTAGTTTCAGTTGATACTGACTTGGATTAATTAACATAAAAATTGGTGTTTATCGCCAAAGTACTTGATATGAAAACACACCTGAGTATAGGAAATCTTTTCCATTATAGCTGAAGCCGTGCTTGACAAGTGTATGGCTGGTATGCAAACAAAAACATTGAAGAATGATTGTAAATCTGTTTTAATTATAGATTTCTGAAAACAAACTATGGTATTACATGATATATACAATACCTTATGTCTTCAACCTTATCAGCATTACCACTTGGTTCACCAAATATACTGCCATAATGGAACCGACCGCAAGAAACACCAGCCTTTCCACCAAGAAGTTCAATCATTTTACCTATTGTCATACGACTGGTGAGCAGAATAAGAGTCAGTCAAGCTAGAGAAGCACTATCGAACAAAATAAAAATAGTTGGTTTACTCAGCGTCGTAGATGTTGGGTAAAATTTTCTATGCTGAGGTTGACTTGACTAACGGATTCTAATACGACATGTATTGAGAATCTGTCGACATGGAAGAAGTACAAACTTCAAGACATCAGACAATAGCCCTATAATTGCTATCTAGCATGCACATGACCAGTATATCTAACCTCCTCAATAGTTGGTATATATAAACTGAACAACTGCATCGCAGTAATCGTCCTCTTGGAGAGAGAGATCTCAGTATCTTAAGTACTCCCTCCGTCCCACAAAACATGTCTCAACTTTGTCTAAATTTGGATGTATGACATGATACCCGTCAGTTAGTCACACAACTACCAAGATGGCGTAATTATCAAATCTATTTATTTATGGGTATCAGTGTATCACAATAAGAAGTCACAAGTCGTGATAGCAATCCAGTACATTTATTTCATTTCTACAACTTTTATCTAACCACCATACGTACACAAGGCAAAACATGTCCAAAACAATGTTTTTAGTGAACTGGAAGGAGTAGCAATTAAGAATCATTGAAATTACACTTCTAGAAATGGATTAACGTGTTCTGTGTGTTTTCCTTTTTGGTTCCAAAAGCCCTCGTGGTCGGTCTCTTGCGTCACTAAAACATGGACCCACTCGAGTTATTACTTGCTTCTGTGCTTAACAAAAAGATGTTCAAAGCTCATGTGTCACTAAAACATGGACAGACTCGACCTATTTTTCAACAAAAGTGACCGATTTTTCACATTAAATTCGAGCAGATTCAAATAGGAGTATAAGACGTGGATAAAAAATTCCCAGGGAAGTAGTCCCAGTTCCAGTTCCAGGTCCAGAAATACAGCCGCTCTTATCCAGAGAAATACCAAAGATAGACGCCAATAAACATCGACAGATTATATGATATCCTATGTTAAGGAAATCAGCAAATTGAAGAAAAGGTAAAGAATAGAACGAAAGCCAATATAAAACCTTGGAAATCCATGAGGATTCATGATTAAATCAGGGCATATTCCTCTCTCAGAGAAGGGGAAGTCTTCCTGCTGAACTATGGTGCCACAAACACCTTTTTGGCCATGTCTGCTACTGAACTTGTCACCAACCTAAGTCACAAACATGAATAGAAAATTTAAGTTCCTATTTCTGCAGATGAAATCAAGGGTATTTACCGAGGGGAAAATTGGTTATTTGCCTAAAAGTTCACTAGCCGATCATGGACCCAAAGTTGATTGTCCACTGGTAAAATACTCAACAGGGGCTTCGATGTAAATTTGTTTTGACACTCATCCCCTCTAACTGTGGCAGCACACAAAATGACAATACTGCCCCTGAGTAATGGAGCCTGCCTGGATGATCACGGAAGGCTCGATGGCCAGTTTTGATCGACAAGATCAGAAACCCTCGCCGCGTCAGCTTACGGGTAAGCGTGTGCCTCTGCCAGCGCGGCTCCCAGCGCCGAGTGACGCTGCCGTTGCTGCTCCCTGGGCTGATTGTCCGCAATCAAAGCCATCCGCTCGTGAGGTAGGCCATTGGCGCCATGTGCCCATACATCGCTGATCAACTTTTATTTCTGCTTCTTTTTGACATCGCTGTACCTCCCAAACTTCATGCATGTTGACTGGTGACAATTGATCAAGTTTGCCACATGGCGATCAAAATGTACTAGGGGTAAAGTAGTACTATTCTTGTACAAGTAAAGGGTTAAATTTGTTTACTTTACTGAAAAGCTCCCTTTGGGTAGACCATACAGAGATTTTAATTCTTTGTGCATATTTTACCAATGGACAATCAACTTTGGGTACATGATCCAAGATTAGAGAAGTTTTGGGTAAATAACCAATTTTCCGTTTACCGACTAAGTCAATACCTCTGGCCTCCTAGTGTGACGGATAATACACTTAATGGTCAATTTGTCATTTGTATCCGAACAAAGCATTACGCGATCCACAACAGTAGTCTCGCCATCAACACCCTTGTAAACAGCAGGTGAGTCTCTATAGTCCCTGGATAAGTTATTCAACAATAAAGCACATATACCATTCTTTAAAACCAAATATGTGAGCCAAAAGACTAGAAAATGGAACACCAAAAATTGAATCACACAAACATAAGAATACTCACCTGCTCGTTAACACAGTACCTGGAGCTGTCGTGGCAACCTTTGGTGTTTGCTTGTTCACATAGATATCATGATTGCGGATTATTTGACCAGGTGCAACAAATCCATCTTCATCCAATGCCTGTCAAAAATGGTTTTTTTTTTGTTTCAGGAGCACTTAGAAAATGTTCGTCAATACACAGATTAGAAGATACAAATAAATCTAGAGTTTGGGTCCTTTGGAACTGGTGAACCCCTTATCAAGCATGCCGATGAACATATATATTTAGACAGATGGGACTGATATACAGCAAACTGAATTTAATATCAATTTTATATATCTTCAAATGGAGATAGATAATCCCCTGTGAACGTTTGCTTTAATTCTTTTTCCGAAAATCTAAATAGCTCCATAGGAATGAATTGGACCTGCACTGCTTACAAGATTTACTTATTTTCTCCTAGTATCGCTCACTTTGATTTTGGTTGCTGAGCTATCATTTCAAAGGAAAATGACAGGTTTAATCGTTCAGACAAATAACAATGATCAGTCATTATTATACCCGCATATTTTGCTTTATCAAGTCACCATCTTTATCTCTTTGTGGTTTAGCAATCCTGTCTGATTTCTCCGTTATTACAGTGTACCTGTTGGACAAGAATCAAAATTATAACCATAAAAATAGAAACAACGAAGGACATACTCTCCAAGCCCTTCATTTTCAGAGTAAATGAAACAGCATCTTAGTTCGAAGTCTAAAATTACTTTTTCATTGCTATGCAACGACCAAAACCTCGATCAAGAGATGATTTGTTCATCACAATTGCATCTTCAATATCATATCCACTATAACTCATGACAGCTACAGTTGCATTCTGCCCAGCCCCAAGTTTATCGTATCCCACCTGAAAAGAGTTGCACTGTGTCACATCACATGACTTACAAGTGGGTGTGGGTGTGTCTGCACAAGGACAGAGAGGGGGTAGAGGGACAAACCAACTCAATTGTTTTTGTTGTAAGCAGGGGGCGTTGCGCGTACACTAGTAAGTAAAGTAGAGAATCTGCTCGAAACAACTACAGAAATTTCCAAAGACACATTAGTTCACACCAAGAGGAAAAGAAGATGCGTGCACCAGCTACAACCAGACAGCTTTATTCAGCATTCGTGTAAAACAAGAAATGCAGGATTAAACTAAGAAAAACAAACTCCAGAAGTTTATTACCTGATTATACGCAATATTCCCCATCGCTTGCTTACCCATTGCACACTGCAGACAAGAAAACGTCACACAAGAATATTCAAAAAATTATAGAGATGCATAGCAATAATCTGCATCCTTGCCTGATAGGTGTTACGTGGAGATTGGTTATGGTGTGGATAAGGAATAAGTCCAGCTACAACTCCTAATATGGTCATTGGCTCTATTTCAATGTGAGTGATGCTGCTTCTTTCAACATCATCTTGATCCACGTGCTCATACAATGCAATCTGTTTGAATCATCATAACCACAATATCAAAATTTAAATGAACCATGCACAAAAATAAAAATAAAATAAAACATGATATACCAATGCATTATTTTCTTCATTGACGTCAAGATATTCAATCAACCCATCACGCAGAAAATCATCGAATGAACGAATACCATCCTAGAGTGAAATCAGCTGTGAGATAAAGATCAAATAAATGACAGTAGATCAAGAAGTAAAGTTTGCTAACCCGCAGTTCTTTCATGTGATGCTCTGTAACCCTTGACCTGCCCTTATCAGCAATTATAAGTGGGCGACAAACACGGCCACCATCAGAGGCAATGTGAATGCAGTGCTACAATGAAAAACAAGGTTAGTATCTCCAACTCATTCATAACAGAAAAAAAAATCAACATGTGTTTGTTATACAGTGGGCAACTTCATAAGGTGCATCCAGGGAAACAGAACAGTAAATCACGCGCATTTCATAGTCTTTGGTCTCAGAGCATCTCCACCGGCGCGCCCCAAATAGTCGCCGGCAGGGACGCCAGCACTGTCGTATGGGGGGGGGGGGGCGCCGGCACAGCATCCTCCATTTTGGGGAGCTGCACCCACACCGCACCCCCATACAACAGCCCCGATAGATGATTTGAATTAAAAACTCAAACAAAAGCATAGAAATTCGAATAAGTTTTCGAATTTAAAGTTTGGGCCAACACACGGCCACCAAAATTGAATAGGTTTTCGAATATGAAGTTTGGGCCAACATATGGCCACTGAATCGCCGTCTAGTCCGGCTGCAAAAAACTTCAGCTTCCAGGCCAAATGATCAGAGTCATCGGCGCCTTCGTTGCCTTCGCCGGAGCCTTTTTCTTCGGTGCCATGGCGGCGGCGAGGGTTTTTCGGGTTGGAGGCTGGATGGGAGATGGAGCGGCGGGCGGGAGAAATGAGCGGCGGAGGGGACGGGGTTTTGGTAGAAAAGATGTATACTTTTGGGATGTGTGGCTGATTTGCGCCCAAAAAAATTCATCCCACGAGGAGCCGGCGCGCCCGATTTGCGCCCTTCGCGAAGGGGCCGGCACGGGGTTGCCGGCGCTTCTATTGGGCTCGAAAATGCGCCGGCACTTTTTGGGGCGCGCCGGTGTGAGCCCATTTTCGCTGCCGGCCCCCAAAACGCTATCGGGGCTGCTATGGGGCGCGCCGGTGGAGATGCTCTCAGGGTATTAATTATTGTCCGGCCTCATATCCTTTTCGCATTAAACTAAACTTGCCATAACAATTGATACTTGGTAATAAATCTGCATTAACATCTTATATATATTACGTGATGACTTCAAAATAGTAGAACTGCACAAGAGAACCCTACTTCTGGCTGGTATGTCGCCATCTGGTCCTATCCCAGATTTCTAGAAAGTGGCTGCATTTGACTGAAATGTTTACGCAACTTATATTGCAAAATTCAGGCACGGCAAACTTGCAAACAGGGAGAGGACGGAAGAGTGACCCTGACCACGGAAAATTCGTGAAAGCTCTTTTTAGGATATGGTAACCAGCTAGCTGAGACGAAGCGGAACTAAAATGGTTTTCATACAGTCAGATACAAGACACGACTTGGGGTATCACCTTGCATGTCAAATCAATTAGTTGGAATGCTAGGGCTCTGTACAAAGAAGAGTTTAACCAGTGGTTGACACGGGAACTAATATCTCTAGCGTCAATCCTTCATACTTCCATGGTGTAAATCAGCAAATTCCAAGCGCTCTTCGGAAAGCTGTGGGTCAGTTGACGCTGCTATGACTACCATTAAATCTACCATCCGAAGTAGAGTTTTGGTGTTCTTCAAAAAAAATATTTATTGACTATCAGCAGTCAGGATCATCATATACACCCGAATGATGATAAGATCACTTTTAAGCTTGTAAGAACCAAGAAAAGAAACATTACCTGTTTCTCATTCACAAAAATGCTTACGAACTCTCCAATTTTGCCTGATTGACGAAATGTTCTCATAGAATTAGCAAATCTCTGGAGAGCATCAAAGATGAGTTAGTGAAAATAAAAGAAAGAAATAATTCGAAAATGGATGTAAGGTTTATAAGGAATTAGACCTGAGGCTGCCTGTGCTTCCCCAGTATTAATCCATTGAACATGACCAGAAATGAACCCGGTGCATGGATTTCTTCTCCAGAGAGAAGTGACAAATCTTCCACGCCTAGGCTGTAACACTACAATAAAGAATGAACAAAATATATAAACTATAGCGTTGCTCATAAATTGGGGGTATAATTACATATCAATGGGCGTAAGAAAAGCGAGAGAAAAAATAAACAAAATATTGTGTATCATGCGATACATATGTGTGGACTCAGATTCTTTCAGACAGCCCCCGGCCATCTAGCCATGGCGAAGGCAACTTTTGATCATCTTAACTCAGCTCCTTGGAGCGACAGATCAGCAGGAGGGCTAATGGACCTCGACATCCCTTTTAGGCCTTGTTCGTTTAATCCTTCGAATGCATGGATTGGCTTGGATTGTAGCCCGATCCTGGTTTCCCAGCCCGGTGGTGTGGGGTAGGTGGGGCTTGGGAATTGCTCTCGCGAGTGGATTGCTATCCTCCTCGGTCAGAGTACGGGAGTGATGCTACCTGGACCACCGATGTGACACCGCAAAGGACTTTGAGATGGTGATCCACTGTCCCCAACATTGACTAAGTTGATCACTGTTACCCTTAATGGTCAGAGATATTGCCTTGTTTCAGTACCTCATGCCCACTAGTCAGCAAGCATTTAGTTGCACAAGGACAATGCTCGTCATCTCTTGCCAACAGGATAGGGTCAGTTGCTCTGATCAATAGCTTACTCACATTCTTTGGCCACGCTTCGAGATTGCGCATTTGGTGTCTCCCATAGGTCGCACTGCGGAGGAAGCCAAGGAGGCTGCAACCATAATGCACTGTCAGCTGGCACTCTAGCGAGGTCTTCAAAGCCTACGTGGAAAGCACCTAGGTTGAGAAAGGGCACAACGGTTTACACTTGTCAAGAATGTGGTTGTGGCAATCCCGCTTCTTCGGCTTATGGTGTCGGGTTTGTAAGAGAAGGTCCAAAAGCATGCGGATAATATCCTTCGAGGATGGGGGGATGGTTCAATGGCAGCATCGGATTTATCATGTCCTATAGAAGCTCGTCTTGAAATGCACGAAGAAGAGACGGAGGGCAGGCGGTACATTACTGGCATCAAGGAGCGGTCAGCTCGCTCACCATATGGTGGTACATCACTGGCATCAAGGAGAGCTCAGCTCGCTCACCTTACGGAATATGGCAGTACATCCATGTCTGGCGCACCGTCCATGAGGAGCAGCTCAACCACACTGCTGCACAAAATTACCCAGTGTTGGAGTAGTATTCTTCCAAGTCTTGGTACGACCTCTTTCACGGAGCTATTGTCTCCAGGTGCTGGAGGCTTAACGGGAAGACTTGGGCCCCTCCGCAGGTGAAGTTCTTCATTTGATTGGCAAGACCGTTGCTCAATTGCTGAGAGGCTTGCTACGCATGGGTTGCAGCATGCACCAGCTTGTCTCTTATGTGACCAACTAGAAGAGACCGTGGCCCACCTCTTCACAGGTTCTCCTTGGCAAGCCTAGTGACACGAGGTGCTCTTATAGATCAGATTGACTTCTTCCTAGCCTCCAGTTTTCAGAAAACTAAGTGGACTGGTGACAAAACGCCAACCAATCTCAACCCCTCGGCATCACGAAAAGGCAACTCATTAGTGATGCTCATGGCATGGTGGATTTGGAAGCAGCGAAATGCTGATCACGAGTTACTACAACATAACTCAATAGCAAAATGCACACATGAACATGCTCACAAACACAAAGGAACAGAGACGCGAAGTATTAAAGCCAAGGAAATGAAAATTAGCTGAATTAGAGAACACAAACCAGATTCATTAGTGGGCCCTCCTCTTGATCTGTAGTAACATGAGTCATCAAAGCTAAATTTTTTGTCAATCCACATGCCTCCCCTTCTGGTGTATCACAAGGACAAAGCATACCCCACTGTTACGGGAAAAAAATATTAGGCATATTCATGTATCTTTTGAAGTAGAAACATGATACACTTTGACCTCACCTGACTAGGCTGCAAAGCACGCGGCCCACTTGTTTTCCTGGTCTTCTCAAATTGTGGTGTTATACGTGTCATGTAGCCTAAAGATGCCATGTATGATAGCCTAGACAGAACCTGCATAGAAGTAGAAAAAAAACTAACATGCCTCAAGATAAGTAGAACACAAAAGGGGAACTGAAACTGAGAGGTTGAATGTGTAGATACCTGTGATGCACCTTTCCTGTGCATCTTAAATCGTTTAATGTCCCAATTTCCCGTGGAAATAGCTCTTTCCAAACCACTGGTTATGGTAGTATCCTGCTGTATCAACTGTGCAAAGGAAGGAAGTTATGGAGGTAAATTAGTCTTTTCTTGTGAGTCACTGTGATTCAGATCTTAAGTAGTGTATGCATATGCAACAGAGCTTGAAATTTCAGCACATGCAAAGACCACTGAAATCCTTTAGGGCTTAAACCTCCCATTTACCTCGCAAGAGCAGACAAAGAGAATTGTTTCACATTTTCATTTAAAATGAGAATTTTTTGCATATATGCTGAACAGGTTTCTAGTTTCAAAGGTATATTTGCATGTGGGCTAAGGAACTTAACAAAATTACCAAAAAAATGGATTGCCTAGAGACAGCAACTCAAAGGAAATAGTGCAACAAGAACCAAGTACACTGCCTAAGTGTGGTGCTACAGTAGCACTAGCAGTAAGGCACAAAAGAGAAGACCACATAAGAACCCATAATGCACCTGATTTTCATTACCTGGCTAAAATCCAACGGACTGGAACGGGCCATGTCACTGTTTTTGTTCATACGCAGCATAACAAACTCATTCATTGTTTTGAACAAATCCTTCACAAAGAAGCACTGTAAGAGAGCCAGTCCCATAATGCAAAATGTGTAATTAAATGATAAGAGAAAATAAACACCTCAAAAAGCAGGGATACTAATTGACCAGACAGCTCAAGCCTCTTGTTTCCAACATAATCCTGAAATAAATCCAACAAGAAATGAAAAGGGTGGTAAAGATGTAAATTTGAATTAATAGATAGTTCATATGCCTAAATATATCTCAAAAGACAGGTGCTTGTGCTGACCACCCCGTGTAAGTTGTAACTACTATATTTTTACTAGATTCAGTGACCTAACTGTTGGTTCATGCCCAAACTGAAGAATTGTACTACTAGCTTCTGTCTAGTGTTGACCAAATTAACTAACAGGCTACAGGTTGATCATCAAATGGTACATACTACCTTTGGAAGTCAAAGCTCTCTAATTACAAATAATGCCAATACAATTTCCACAGGATGTTAAACCATTTAAGTCCATAATTTCAGCGATAGATTTTGTCTTGTCAATTGCGAACAGAAAATACAGTAGGGGGGCAAAGTAAGAACAAACGTGGAGGTGACACAAAACAAATTGATCAGGTAAGCGGTAGATTGAGGCAACAACAGAGTTAACATGCAGAGTTTGTCCCATATACCGATGTACGGCCATCAGAATGTGCAACCGGACAGTGTTATAATATACAGATCCCAATAACAAGCAAGGTCACTCTACGCAATCAGGTTTAGCAGGGACCAGTCAGACAATGTGCACAGTAAAATTGAAATAGAGTTTAGTGAGAATGGGTCATGCTTACTTTCTCAACTTCTCATTTTAAAAATGATATGTTTGGTTCCTAGATTATTAGTAGAACTCCGGCTATGCCATTTAGGAATAGCCCGTCCCAAGCCTGGGTATGTCCTAGACTTTGCGTAGCCTACAACTTGTTGGTAGTTAACACCTTCAGGAAGAGGCAATCTCACTTAGTGACCTTTAGTAGTGCCCAACACTCTAGCCAGATTGACTTTGTCCTCACAAGGAGAATGGATAGAAGGGATTGCTTGTATTGTAAGGTGCTCCCTGGCACATGTGTTGGGCACAACATAAACTTGTGGTGGCCGACTTTCGCTTTCACACAAGTGTTTGCGGGACAAAGGTGGCAAAATCACAAGAACAAAGTGGTGGAAGCTGAAGGATGAAGGGCAACAATCCTTTTAAGGACAGGATGATCGCGGAAGGACATTGGGATGGAGAGGAGGTGCAGATAGCATGTGGGTGAAGATGGCAACTTGCATTCGGAAGGTAGCTAGGGAGGAGCTTGGGGTGATAAAAGGCAAGAAACATGATGCTAAGGACACATGGTGGTGGAACGAGGATGTCCAAAAGGCTATCAAAGAAAAGGAGTGATACAAGGGTTGGCACCATGATAGAAGCACAAGCAACATGGAGTACAAAGAGGCCAAGAAGAAGGCAATGCGAGTTGTAAGTGAAGCGAGGGGGTGTGCCTATTATGTGCTGCATGAGAGATTAGGGACAAAGGAAGCGAG
The DNA here is from genome assembly GCF_022539505.1 of Lolium rigidum. Lineage (NCBI taxonomy): Eukaryota > Viridiplantae > Streptophyta > Magnoliopsida > Poales > Poaceae > Lolium > Lolium rigidum. Next base: position 278,637,789 of record NC_061509.1, read on the forward strand.
AAGGACATATACAAGATGGCGAAAATTCGCGAAACGAAGACAAGGGACCTCAACCAAGTTAAATGCATCAAGGACGAGGCTAATTGACTTCTAGTGAAGGACAAAGAGATAAAGAAAAGATGGAGAGATTACTTTGGTGGGCTATTCAATGATGGGAATGGGAGAACTTTTGTTTTCTTATGTTTCTGTTCGGTTTCATATCTAGCCTACCCCAACTTGATTGGGAAAAGGCTTTGATGTTGCTATTGTTCCCTAGATTCTTAGTAGATCAAGACCATTTCCCCAGGCTGTAGTTAACTGAGAGAGTATGTGTAGCTATATCTTTTAATACAGAAGACCTTGCGCCTGGATGCATTAACAGACAAGATATATGTGGCTATAGTTGATCTCAACGTATGTTGGATTTGTCCGGAGAATCTCAGTATTGGTGTTTATCCAATATAAACAAGATTTTACGGGGCCTTGTTGCTCCTGTAGCAGCTCATGCGGTTAGTGAAACTGACTTGTCCCTTTTATAATTTGGCAAATAAAACCTAAGCACCACATTGGATGTGAAGTTGTCAACAATTAGTGGGAAGAGTTGTATCTAATGCAGACTACTGGCTAGGTGCAATCATACAAACCTCTATGGCACAGCGCAGCAAATTAACATGAATATTGGTAATGTTTGGTTGCCATCCACACCTTGTGAACAGACTAGGTTAATTTGGTCTGACTTGCCCAAGATAAGTGTACTGCGATGGGCAAGTGAAAAAAAAAACTTGTTTTCTTTCAGATTGCATTTGTCTTAGTTGTTTACAGTCATGATAAAAGCAGACTGAAAGTCAACTGAATAATGTCCAAGAAATAAACAGGACAAGTTACTCAGTTTTCTATGATCGAACTAGTCTAATTGACTGCACTGACTGATCAGTACACAAGTCTATCCTGGAGCTGACATCATAAAACATATGGCACCGTAAACACTGTGTAAACTTTGCGAATCAAACTAGTCTAATTGGCTGCACTGACTGATCAGTACACAAGTCTATCATGGAGCTGAAATCATAAAAACATATGGCACCATAAACACTGTGTAAACTTGCGAATCGAACTAGTCTAATTGACTGCACTGACTGATCAGTACACAAGTCTATCATGGAACTAACATCATTAAAACATACGGCACCATAACTGTGTAAACTTGCTATTCACTGATGCCCATTAAAATCCTGGGATGAGTTGTTCTATAGGCCCAGGCTATAATTTACATGGATTTTTATCTCCCTTCCTTAACAAAGCGATAGTGAAGCAAAAAAAAAACTGCTTTTGATAGATCTTAGGAGTATTCACTACTAGGGGCAGATCTGGACTTGCCTTGTCATCAAAGGTGTCAGAGTTCAAGATCGCATCCAACATGCGCCTTAACATTACAGCAGTGTAAATGCACTTTGGCCGGAAGTTCCCATTTTTAACCTACATGAGAGATTGGCATGCATGTGAGAAAGAAGAAAAGATTCTGGCTGCAAAACCTAGATGAAACATTATCTTACCGGTACATGCGCAACAAAAACATCACGAAGTAGAACTTTTGCCTGACCGTCCTGAGAGAGAGAGAGAGAGAGAGAGAGAGCAGCCATCAGATGGTACACACTGAAGAATCACTATGAACGCCATATTGAATGGCATACTTTGACAAATGTGGCAGATGAAGTAACTTTTTATTGCTAGTCCCTAACAATCAGTCAAGCAGATAGAAACAGGGAACTGTAACTGTATTATATTTTTCTATTACCAGAATTTTTTAAAAGAAAGCAGCATGTTATCTGCAGTTAATAACTACCTTTATATTTCCTGCACCAGGAAGCGCCTGCAAAGATAGCAGAGTGTAAGTTCAGAAAATATCCCGCATTGAATACACACATGCAACTACATAGGCATCTTGGTGTTCATTAGATAGACCATCAGCTTCAAGTTTTAGCAAAACGAGAATTCATCAAAAACATCCCTTCAATTATTTTATGAAAAAAAGATCTAAAAGTGTCACAGACTAATTTTGAGGCAGTCGTAAATACATCTCCTGCTTAACAATCTTTCAATGGACACTGGAGAAAAAGCACAAGTCGGTAGCAAAGGGATCTACTCTTGCAAAGTTTAGAGTACCATCATCGCTATTTAGAACTGCAACATGAAGTTTAATTCAACGATAATAGTAATTATGCTCATCGGTTTGAAGTTGCACCTTGTCATCCATGTACCGCAAAGCTTGCTGTTGTGTATATATTCTTTCTGTGGCACATTCCTAATAGAGCAAAAAATACATTTAAATGGCCTGAAAGATTTAGCAATCAACACAAGTTTACAAGACCAAATAATAATAGTATGGGAGGATCACCATGATAATATAGCCAAAAAAGTAAATCAACAAAATAAAAATAGCAAGTTACCTGAAGAGACAAATATAGGAGATCACCGTATCTTGGATCTCTTCCAACCATTTGTACAACCTCTTGGTCAGTTTCAATTCCCATAGCTTTCATAACCACTATTATAGGAATCTGTGAAAGTCTCAGTGCTCAGAAAGAGTCATGAACAATTTAATAATAATAATAATAGCAATAATAATAAAGGGACAAAATGCCTTGCTTGTTCTCATTTGGTAAGGATACATCATGCTATCCTTATTAAAGAGATGATTATTAATCACTTAATAAAGGCTGCAAACCTAGCTGCCTCCTAGAAAACCTGTTGTGATCCCACACATATATCTTTTTTTTTTCACTATGGCTATAATCGAAGGGCAAAATGGCATATCCATCAGTGAACCATACTACCAAGTACTAACAACCTCTAAAACAAAACAGCCAAGTCGTGACAATGAAGTATTTGAAAAGAATTAACGTAGAAGTTAGAAAGACCATCAAATTTGTGGATCCTATAATGTTATAAACAGGGTTAAGAAGATCAGTTTCATACTAAGAAATTTAAGTCTTTTTTAGTAGGACAACAGTGTATCAATAGCATACCGGCTTAGTGAACCGATTCAGCTGTAGATAAATCTTCTCTTTATCCATGACAATCACTGTCTTGCTTTTTACTTCATGTGTGCTGCTGGTAACAGATGCAATAACCCTAAACGGCAGAAACGAAGGTCACTAATAAGATTCTAAGCAGCATGTATTGGATCACAGTGCAATTCATAACTCACAGCAGAACCACATGAACAAGAAACAGAATGACATGCACACACAGAGAAACAACTTCAATAATGAGTGACTATGGAACTCAAAGGTGGTTTCAATCCAGATGGTTAGAACTAGAGATGAACTGCTTCCTGACAACAGTAAGAAGAGACAAGACTACAATCCCTTGGTCAGGCTTTGTGTAGCCATGTTACAATTTGACAAATGGTTTCCAGCAATAAGCAACCTAATCAGTGTTACCTAGCCTACACCAACATGGATCAAATTATACAAGTACCCGAATTTGCCAGAACATCAAAAGCCTCAAAAAAACATGCATGATTTCTAATATCAAATAAATCAGAACGCAATTCAACATTATGCAAAAACTTTATAATCAATATATCTGTTGCTTTTCTTCTTGAAGGAAAATATAACTCAAGTATGTTAGACACATAATTTTTCTTAAATGTTCAACAAAACATCGAACCTAGTCCAAACATGGTGATTTGGAACAACCAAGGTATATCACACTAAGGCAGTTACACTAGGTGAGACTGGCCTTGAATGATTCTGAGAAAGCATATGCAAGTGCAACAGCATAAGACAATGGCATACTGTGTTACAGTTACAACATCTCTAGCCATCAAAGAATTAAACCTTTTACTGGCACATCATTCCAAAACATGTACATTAAAAAGTTACTGCATATATTCTTCTTTGTTTATACCATAGACCAAGGGTGTAGGCAGGATTAGCAAGCATATAGCCACAAAATCTGAACCACTGTAACATCCATTATAGTTTGGTGCATCATATCAAGGGGGGGGGGGGGGCATGGCCCCTGCTCCCTGCTGCCCCTAGCTCCGCCACAGCCATAGACTCCATTTTTAGTATTTACAGCAAAGCTCCTATGTGTATGGTAGCCTATCTATTTATAACATCCGTTTGTCCATCAAAATATATGACTTCAAGTAAATTTCCAAAGTAGTGCAAAATTGTAGGTTCAAGGGAATAGCCACGATGACGAGTGATTGACAAAACAGTGCCATTCCAACAGTTGCCAAACCCTCACAATACCAGAATCTGCTGGATACTGAAATAAATTCAAAATAGTAGGCATAGTACCTTCCTTTATTATCGGTGTCGATAATAATACGATTCTTTGATAGTTGTTCTTGTATTAGGACGACCTGAAAATCAAAGCATATTGCAAGATCCAAGATCATTAATTAACATAAAAAATCTGGCAGTAGCTTGTGAAAAATGAACAATTAGCATTAATTAATAATATTGCTTTTAGCATGCAATAGGGAGTGTGACTAGCAGCAGGGCTTGTCAACATCAAAACAGCAGAATGAAAGGAGAAAACTGCATCAATGTTTCTTGTACCTTTTCGGTTCCTTTCACAACGAAGTAACCACCAGGATCAAGAGGACACTCGCCTACAGGCATAATAGTACAACCATCAATATAACCAGAAAGGTTAGTGGCAATTCGGTCTAAGAATCAAAACCATAAAAGACTAACCATATCTCGCTAGTTCAGCTTCATCCTTTCCATTCAACACACAGGCATAACTTCGAAGCATAATAGGCATGTTCGCAATGATGAAATTTGACTGTAGAAAAAAAAAAGTCGAAAGGATGTAAATTTTCTTTACAACTATGCATGTAACAGGTGTTTCAGAGTTCAGATTAGTGTTGGCATGACATATAGGCATGCAAAGTAAGCAAGCATTCTTTTGTGCGTTTGGAAAGAGAGGATGTTTCAACTAGGTGTTAGAAGTGTCACCTTCCTGTACAACGTATGTGCCTTTCCGACAGTGTACTCAATATCAACATACACAGGGGCAGAATAGCTGAAGGAAGAAAGGGACATAATGAGCAAGCATGATGAATGATAAAAGGTAAAGGGAAACTTGTAGCAGGCAAAAAAAAATTGACAAAAAAGCTGTAGGGATCCCATAGGACCCTTTGGATCGAAGGATTATCAACAAAACTAGTAGGAATCCTTAGGAAATTCTCATATAGAAGAAGCCCTTCGGATCATAAGAATGAGGCTGCAGGAACCCTATGGGATCCCTACAGAATGGCTCAATACATACGAACTTCTGAGAAATTCTAACATGAGGTCGTACCTCATGGAAAATTTGTTGTCTCTTACATGAAAATTCTATCTTCAAATTTGTGCAAAATTCCTGAGTATCCAAAGAGCCAGTTTGCAGATTCATGTTTCGCAGATTTACCATGACAATGACATCTCAATCCTACATTTTCCAATTCATATGTTTTTGACTCGGGCATTCCAATTTCAAGTGAGGCCTTTATAAAGTTCTAGTCTGTCAAAACAGACCGCCTCACTCGGAAATCTAGGTTGTCCCCGATCATACATCCTCAAAACCTCAATTATGTAGGGACATAAGAAACACTCATGGTTATGTTCAGGGTATAGAATACAATTGCATTCTTGCAGTTGCTAGCCCTGAATATATATGGAAACATAGTATCTTCCTAAAGCCCTTCCCCAAATAACTTATAGCCCTTGACTTATTCTAAATACCATCCTATTTTTCCATCCTTCTTATGGCCTACGATTGGGACAAATGAAGATACAAGTTAGGCTGTCTGTTCACAAACCAGCCGCTTTTTGGACTTATCCTGTTGTTCTTTACAAGCTAAAGAGAATAAGAGATATGCATTCCCCATTTATCTCCAGCTCATTGATACACATGATTAATTATCGACACAGAGTTGCATCATATATATACACATATATAAAAATGAGGCAATGTAGAGCTTACGTGCGATCAGTTAGGCGGCAAAATTGTGGGGTGATATTCTCAACTCTAAAATCTACTTGTAACGAGGGCACGCCAATGTGTATATCTTTGTACCTACATCAAGGAAGACAAATGAACACATGATATAAGAGAACAGTATAACACATAAAGAAAAGAATGACAGTATAGTTGAATGGCACCATGCCTAAGATAAATGGATGGATCACTGCGCGCTTCAATTCGGTTGTTTGCCTGGATGATGTTCTTTATTCCTTTGGTGATGAAGTAGTTAAAAGAGTCAATGTGCTCCTTCACAAGGCCTCTAACCTAGTAATGCCATCAAACAAACACAAGGGGAAAAATCAGATGAACCGATAAAATAGATGCCACCTCCTTTGGAAAAAGAAAGATTAAAACTAGGCATGAACAAACCAAAGAGCACTCAGTGACTCAGGCAAAGATGGACGATGTGAGGGACTATCTAGACTAACTATCTTGTGTGTGCAATGCACGTGTTTCTGCAACATGTGACTGAATTAGACACCAACCAGACTATTGAAAGGGTAATTTAAGGTTGGACAAAATCACACCGAAATCATGATTGTTGGTGACTACTTTTACCTAAACCGACACCAAGGTGTGGCGTTGAGGACATGGGGGGAGGAAAGGGCAGGCGGCAGTGGAGAGAAATAGAGACTGCGTAGGTAGAATTTGAGCTACTGTAAATTTGACAGATAAAACCAAACTAAAATACAAAGCATGTGAGATTAGCTGTGTTAGGTAGATTCTCAACTAAAATGAGGACTCCAATAACTGGTTAACATGGAGAGTGTGGTCCTGGTTAGCTATTAAACGAATTGAGGGCCGAACTAATGTCATGTGCGGCGGAGAACAAGAATAAGGCTGTAACTTTCGACCAGAACGAGCGTGCTGCGAATCTATGATCAGAGTGTTAAAAAAAAGCAGAAAATGAGCATATTATAATTCTAAAACGAAATTCCATGGCACAGAAGAGGTATAATTCAGCACAAGAATTCAGTCTGAGATGGCACCTTGAGGAAGGCAGGGAGGAGCGCGAACTTGTCGACCGGGTTGCAGACGGGCGCTGCCAGTGACCGGTAAGTCGGCACCGGTGGCGCCGCCTCCGGGTCCCCGTCGGCCGCCGCGGCATCAGGGGCGGACGCGGCAGGGGGCATGGGGATTCAGCCGTATCCCAAGAAAATAGCTTCTGGAATAAAGTGCTATTGGCAGAAGCCTTGCCTGGCGGCGGCGGATGCGCCTAGGCTGGCGGGGCTCGTTTGGGGAGGGCCTGGCGGCGGCGGGAGGCGGGTAGGGGGCTGCGCGACGGCGCTGTTCCGGTCCGGTAGAGAAGGGAGACGGCGAGGAGTGGGGTTGGATTCAAGGGGCGCCGGCTCGGTCCAGTAGAATCGACGGCGAATCGGGGAGGACGGTGGCGGGTTTCGGCAGCGATGGACCGCCGGAACGAGAGACGATTTGAGAGGGAAGGCGGCAGGGTTTAGTTAGGGTTTATTGGGTGTTATCGATAGCACAGATCCACGCCACGTTGCAGACGAATGGTAAACCGACGGTTCAGATCTGTACTTAGCCTGGTTGCGGAGGTGGAGGCGGAGGAAAATAATTTATAGACCTGGTCCACAAAACTATACTCCATATAAGTTTTTTTTCGACTAACTTAAAATTGTGTCCTTGATTTTCAATGAAAATTACGGATGTTGCCACCCTGCGCTGCACCGGATTCTTCCACTTTCCATCCTAACATTTTCCTGACTTTGAATCACTTGCCCAGCTGTTAATGTCCCAAAGTCAGAACATGCAAAGTCAGAGCGTTCGCTTCGCCTGTCGTTCATATGAGTCATTTGGTACTGACACCAAGTCCAACAGTCACGCTATATTGCGCTCGCGCTGTAAAACCCGTTATTTAACTCACGTTAGGGGGAAATAGCTCCAGAAGGGCGGTGTTGTGGGTATACTTCATAGGTATGCCAACGACGTGGTCGAGATCCGGCAAGACCGGGTGCCCAGAGATGGTGGTGGTGGCTTATGACCTACCGGGCGGCCCAGTTGCTGTTGATAGAAGATGGAGGAAGTCCAGCCCAGGAACAGGAGTCGAATCCCAACCGACCTATGCCAGGAGTCGGATCCACAAAGGCCCATGAAGTGTTCGGGTCCATGACGACAAGTTAAGGAGTAGATGGATCCTTAACGTGCACGGCAATGTATATTCCGTAGTTAGACATCTTGTATTCCGGCTAGGACTCTCCGTGTAAACCCTAGATCCCGACGCCTTTATAAGCCGGATCCGGGAGCCGATACGTCTCCGACGTATCGATAATTTCTTATGTTCCATGCCATATTATTGATGATATCTACATGTTTTATACACATTATATGTCGTATTTATGCATTTTCCGGCACTAACCTATTAACGAGATGCCGAAGAGCCGATTCTTGTTTTTCGCTGTTTTTGGTTTCAGAAATCTCAATAAGAAAATATTCTCGGAATTGGACGAAATCAACGCCCAGGGTCCTATTTTTGCACGAAGCTTCCAGAAGACCGAGGGGGAAAGGAAGTGGGGGCACGAGGCGCCGACACAACAGGGCGGCGCGGCCTGGCCCTTGGCCGCGCGGCCTCGGCGTGTGGGGCCCTCGTGTGGCCCCCGCGTTTCCCTTCCGCCTACTTAAAGCCTTCGTCGCGAAACCCCCGACACCGAGAGCCACGATACGGAAAACCTTGCGAGACGCCGCCGCCGCCAATCCCATCTCGGGGGATTACGGAGATCGCCTCCGGCACCCTGCCGGAGAGGGGAATCATCTCCCGGAGGACTCTTCACCGCCATGGTCGCCTCCGGAGTGATGAGTGAGTAGTTCACCCCTGGACTATGGGTCCATAGCGGTAGCTAGATGGTCGTCTTCTCCTTTTGTGCTTCATTGTCGGATCTTGTGAGCTGCCTAACATGATCAAGATCATCTATCCGTAATGCTATATGTTGTGTTTGTCGGGATCCGATGGATAGAGAATACTATGTTATGTTGATTATCAATCTATTACCTATGTGTTGTTTATGATCTTGCATGCTCTCCGTTATTAGTAGAGGCTCGGCCAAGTTTTTGCTCTTAACTCCAAGAGGGAGTATTTATGCTCGATAGTGGGTTCATGCCTCCATTAAATCTTGGACGAGTGACAGAAAGTTCTAAGGTTGTGGATGTGCTGTTGCCACTAGGGATAAAACATTGATGCTATGTCTAAGGATGTAGTTATTGATTACATTACGCACTATACTTAATGCAATTGTCTGTTGTTTACAACTTAATACTGGAAGGGGTTCGGATGATAACCTGAAGGTGGAATTTTTAGGCATAGATGCATGCTGGATAGTGGTCTATGTAATTTGTCGTAATGCCCAATTAAATCTCACAATACTCATCATATCATGTATGTGCATGGTCATGCCCTCTCTATTTGTCAATTGCCCGACTGTAATTTGTTCACCCAATATGCTATTTATCTTATGGGAGAGACACCTCTAGTGAACTGTGGACCCCGGTCTTATTCTTTACATCGAATACAATCTACTGCAATACTTGTTTTCTTGTTTTTCGCAAACAATCATCATCCACACTATACATCTAATCCTTTGTTACAGCAAGCCGGTGAGATTGACAACCTCACTGTTTCGTTGGGGCAAAGTACTTTGGTTGTGTTGTGCAGGTTCCACGTTGGCGCCGGAATCCCTGGTGTTGCGCCGCACTACATCCCGTTGCCATCAACCTTCAACGTGCTTCTTGGCTCCTCCTGGTTCGATAAACCTTGGTTTCTTTCTGAGGGAAAACTTGTCGCTGTACGCATCACACCTTCCTCTTGGGGTTCCCAACGGACGTGTGTCTACACGCAATCAGAGCCCTAGAGGCACAACCACAACTCATTGTAACAACGCGAAAGCGCCCAGATAATTCCAGACAAGCAGCAGTAGGTTCTGCCTCCGAGCAACGTGTTCTAAAGCTGGGTAAACCGCGTATCGCCGTCCCAATGGCTCTCCGCCCTATGGTCCCTACTTTTTCTCCCCTCTGTGAGTATCCCTCCTCCGGGGTACCGTCGAATAGGCAACGACAGTTGACGCCCACCGTGGGACCAACGGCGTCTGGAGGCCAGAACCGGGAGGGTTCTACCTTAGGAGGCATCAGCGACACCATCGTCGTGGGCCGTGTCTTGTACGTTGGCAACTTTCGATCGTTCCTGCGGACGAGTGCTGGATTCTGGCTAGGATAGACCCCGTCAAGCTCTCCATCATCCCGATCGGCGGGATACACATCTTCATCGATGAGACCGTCGATTCCGATGGAAACACACTGGTAAGTACTGCAGCTACGACCGCCGCTGAGCGGGACACAACTGCAAAGATCTGATCTTAGATGCTGGAACCTTCTTCGGAAAATTATGCCTTAGATCTGGAATTTTCAACTCCCACCAATCCGCCCCTGAGCAGGAAATAGTGGTGGAAGACCAACGCACATCCGCCTGGGTTTCCCAGGTTTTAGAGAAGCAGAGGTGCCACTTCGTGCACTTCCTCGCGCAGACAGCAGGATCTGCCCCTCCACATGAAGGCGCTGGACCCGTGCAGACAGAGAATGCTGGAGACAGCAACCAATCTGAGCACCAAGAAGGTGCCGGAGAAAATGATGACTCAATACTCGACAGCCTCAGCCCGCTCTCAGAAGACGTTTCGCTCATGGCTTCGGAAGAGTACGAGAGGTACTACAAGGAGCTGGATGACGCAAATAAATTTGATGGCGAATCATCTCCGCCAAAGCAGGTCTTCGCGACCTTGGCTGGCATTGATGACAACGAGGATGACGACTCAGAGAAGACTCTGCGTCAAGCAACAATCCTGGATCCAGCCCAGCTGGAGGCCTCGCCCCGGGTTTGTGCCTGTCGGATGTCGGAAAACCACCGCAGGGCCGGAGCTTGAAGTTTTATGAAGGGATGGCAAGCCAACGCGGAGAACACATCCAGCAAAAAACAGAGGTTGACAACTCCAATCACCCCTGAGGTGGCCGTGGATCCGAAATCTTTTGAAGTTCGACGTAAAGAACTCCTAGCAGAAGCTCAAAACATAATCAAGGTCACCGCATCAGTCCTTCATGACAAGATGGAAACCGACAAGTTGTACGAGCAAGCCGTAGAGAACGAGCGACCGGTGGAGGAAGAATACATGAAAGCCGGAGAGCTCGTAGAGGAGTGGAAAAACACAGTTAAAGAAACCCATGAGGAAGCGAGGCAGATGAGGAGAGATATTATCCGCCCTCCCAACATCAACTTTGACAGTGCAACTCGCCACAAGTCTCTAGGAACTCCAAAGGACAACATGAAAAAAGAGGCGGAGCTCCTGGCTAAGTACAATGACCAGATTAACATTGAGCATATGAGAACAATCATTGCCATGGCCATGAGCAACAGAGTAAGGCGGATACTCCGTGCAGGTTGGAATCCAACTCGGATGCATGTGTGCCCACAGCGCAGAACCGCCATGCCGGAAAGCCAAGAGAGCACCGTGACGATCAATCACGCATCTGATCAACGGAGCGCCAGAAAAAGACCCAATAGCATCCAAATCCGATCCCCATATCTTCGTGATACTCCTAAGGATAA
>NC_061509.1:278649499-278665714 GCF_022539505.1 Lolium rigidum
CTTATAAGTATTCTTTACCTCCCCTTGTGTCGAATCAATAAATTTGGGTTTTACTTCCCTCAAAGACTGTCGCGATCCCCTATACTTGTGGGTTATCACGCAACACCAGGGATTCCGGCGCCAACGTGGAACCTGCACAACACAATCAAAGTACTTTGCCCCAACGTAACAGTGAGGTTGTCAATCTCACCGGCTTGCTGTAAACAAAGGATTAACCGTATGGTGTGGAAGATGATGTTTGTTTGCGAAGAACAGTAAAGAACAATTGCAGGTGGATTGTATTTCGGATGTAAAGAATGGACCGGGGTCCACAGTTCACTAGTGGTGTCTCTCCCATAAGATAAATAGCATGTTGGGTGAACAAATTACGGCTTGGGCAATTGACAAATAAAGAAGGCATAACAATGCACATACATATATCATGATGCGTACTATGAGATTTAATCGAGGGCATTACGACAAAGTACATAGACCGCTATCCAGGCATGCATCTATGCCTAAATAGTCCACTTTCGAGGTTATCATCCGAACCCCTTCCGGTATTAAGTTGCAAGCAACGGACAATTGCATTAAGTATGGTGCGTAATGTAATCAACACAAATATCCTTAGACAAAGCATCGATGTTTTATCCCTAGTGGCAACAAGACATCCACAACCTTAGAACTTTCCATCACTTGTCCCGCATTCAATGGAGGCATGAACCCACTATCGAGCATAAATACTCCCTCTTGGAGTTACAAGTATCAACTTGGCCGTAGCCTCTACTAGCAACGGAGAGCATGCAAGATCATAAACAACATATATGATAGATTGATAATCAACTTGACATAGTATTCAATATTCATCGGATCCCAACAAACACAACATGTAGCATTACAAATAGATGATCTTGATCATGATAGGAAGCTCGAAGATCTAACATGATAGCACAATGAGGAGAAGACAACCATCTAGCTACTCGCTATGGACCCATAGTCCAGGGGTGAACTACTCACACATCGATCCGGAGGCGATCATGGCGATGAAGAGACCTCCGGGAGATGATTCCCCTCTCCGGCAGGGTGCCGGAGGCGATCTCCTGAATCCCGCGAGATGGGATTGGCGGCGGCGGCGTCTCTGGAAGGTTTTCCGTATCGTGGCTCTCGGTGCAGAGGGTTTCGCGACGAAGGCTTTAAGTAGGCGGAAGGGCGGAGTCGGAGGAGTCACGGGGGCCCCACACGCTAGGGCCGCGCCGCCCTAGTGTGGCGGCGCCCCGTGGCCCCACTTCGTTTCTCCCTCGGTCTTCTGGAAGCTTCGTGGAAAAATAAACCTCTGGGCGTTGATTTCGTCCAATTCCGAGAATATTTTCTTTGTAGGATTTCTGAAACCAAAAACAGCAGAAAATAGAAACTGGCTCTTCGGCATCTCTTCAATAGGTTAGTGCCGGAAAATGCATAATAATGACATATAATGTGTATAATGCTTTTCTTTCAAAGGGCGAAGCCACTAAACCACTATTTGGAGAGATCAGAAGAGAGATTGGAAAAGCCCAGGAGCACTGGATTGGGAAACCCCTGCTTGGAACCAGTAATTATTGAAATTGACTGGGCTTGAAATTGCTTTTCGTTCTCATAGTTACCATGTGAGTATCATCATAAAAGTAGCATGGAACATAAGAAATTATAGATACGTTTGAGACGTATCAAGCATCCCCAAGCTTAGTTCCTACTCGCCCTCGAGTAGGTAAACGATAACAAAGATAATTTCTGAAGTGACATGCTATCATAATCTTGATCAATACCATTGTAAAGCACATGAGATGAATGCAGCGATTCGAAGCAATGATGAAGATAATGAGTAAACAACTGAATCATATAGCAAAGACTTTTCATGAATAATACTTTCAAGGCAAGCATCAATAAGACTTGCATAACAGTTAACTCATAAGCAATAAATTCTTAGTAGAAAGCTTTGAAACAACACAAGGAAGATATAAGTTTCAGCGGTTGCTTTCAACTTCAACATGTATATCTCATGGATAATTGTTAACACAAAGTAATATAACAAGTGCAATAGGTAAACATGTAAGAATCAATGCACACAATTTACACAAGTGTTTGCTTCTAAGATAGAAATAAGTAGGTAAACTGACTCAACAATAAAGTAGAAGAATGGCCCTTCGCGAGAGGAAGCATGGATTACTATTTTTGTGCTAGAGCTTTTCATTTTGAAAACATAGAAAACAATTTTGTCAACGGTAGTAATAAATCATATGTGTTATGTATAAGACATCTTATAAGTTGCAAGCCTCATGCATAGTATACTAATAGTGCTCGCACCTTGTCCTAATTAGCTTGGATTAACACGGATTATCATTGCATAACATATGTTTCAACCAAGTGTCACAAAGGGGTACCTCTATGCCGCTCGTACAGAGGTCTAAGGAGAAAGTTCGCATTGGATTTCTCGCTTTTGATTATTCTCAACTTAGACATCCATACCGGACAACATAGACAATAGATAATGGACTCCTCTTTAATGCATAAGCATTCAACAACAGTTAATATTCTCATAAGAGATTGAGGATTAATTGTCCAAACTGAAACTTCCACCATGATTCATGGCTTTAGTTAGCGGCCCAATGTTCTTCTCTAACAATATGCATACTCAAACCATTTGCTCGACGCGGTTAAATAAAAGGGGATGTAGTGGAGATTTAATGCTGTGGCGGTTTCCGGGGACATGGTGCCGAATCTGTCAAATTGTGCAGAGAAGCTGAGAAGGCAAGGCATCATGATGAAAGATTCTGTGACGGTTCTGCTCTGCCACGACATGACCCTACGAAGCAGAAAAAACGGAGTGGTTTTGAAATTATCATTGCCAAAACCAGGGGGGCATGTGTTATCACCAGAATTTAACCAAGTCTGGAGATGGGCCGTGATTAAATGGGCTTAGAGGATATGCACGGAAGATATTCCCGAACCGGCCTTGTACAAGAAGTTTGGGCAAGATTGCCCGTGTATCTGTAAAATATAGTAGGTTACGTGTCAGTTAGAATTAAGAGATAGAGTTTAGCTCGTACACGGTTGGGTTTATTCCCAAGGTAGAGAGTCTACGGACTATAAATATGTATCTAGGGTTATTGAGAAAGGAGGACGATCACGTTCACAACAAATCAATCTAGGCGCATCGCCACCCCTTGTTTCGAGGGTTTCTCCCGGGTAAGCAACATGCTGCCTAGATCGCATCTTGCGATCTAGGCAGTATCGGTTTATTCGTTGTTGGTGTTGCTCGTGCTTAAGCCTTTTTTGATGGCGAGCAACACCCTTATCTTAGGTGTTTTGGGGTTGATGACAATGCTTTCACGATGTACTTGTGTAGCTACGCTACCCCTTGATATGTAGCTGCCCTTACACCTATTTTAGGTGTAAGGGCAGCATCTTGCTTGATTCTTTATTTAGTAGATCTAATCCGTTATAGTTGCTCCTTGTTTCAAGGATTGGTTTGATATCCGTATGGTTAGGCCTTATAAACGGGTTGAAGGATCCGGTAGTGCGTAAGGTGTGGTTTATTAAGCTCTAGAGGGATTGTTCCGGGGATCAACTTCACGTTGGTTTTTAGGCCTCTTTAGGGTTGGTTTTCCATCATCTTACGTATCCGCTAGGCTCAATTACGCATAGGATGTTCCGATTATACGGTGAAAACCCTAGACTATCGTAGATTAGTTTAGCTTGATATTGATAAAGCATGATCCCCATGTCCTTATAAATCTAACATGAACCATGGGGCAATCGGCTCTTTGAGCCGATCCACAGAACAACTTAAGAGCCGATCGGGGCTCGTATTTAATGTCTACGTGTTTGCCATGCAGGAAACTAGTCGAAGCAATCCATCACCTTCCTGACCAGGTATAGGTCAGGTGGCATGCCCTCGTGAGCACCAGGACGTGTGCCAAAAGGCATTGCGGGCCGTCGCCCGAGGGACCAGGGTCAACCGCAATCCTGGGAGCCTCCCGGCTCTACTGTGTTGCCCGTCGTTGCTCGCCGGTGGGTTTCTGACCGCAACAATAGCATTACAGATAGATGATCTTGATCATGTTAGGCAGCTCACAAGATCCGACAATGAAGCACATGAGGAGAAGACGACCATCTAGCTACTGCTATGGACCCATAGTCCAGGGGTGAACTACTCACTCATCACTCCGGAGGCGACCATGGCGGTGAAGAATCCTCCGGGGAGATGATTCCCCTCTCCGGCGGGGTGCCGGAGGTGATCTCCAGAATCCCCCGAGATGGGATTGGCGGCGGCGGCGTCTCAGTAAGGTTTTCCGTATCGTGGCTCTCGGTACTGGGGGTTTCGCGACGGAGGCTTTAAGTAGGCGGAAGGGCAGGTCAAGAGGCGACGCGAGGGGCCCACACAACAGGGCCACGCGGCCAGGAGGTGAGCCGCGCCGCCCTGGCGTGTCGCCGCCTCGTCGCCTCAATTCGTTTCCCTTTCGGTCTTCTGGAAGCTTCGTGGCAAAATAGGACCCTGGGCGTTGATTTCGTCCAATTCCGAGAATATTTCCTTTGTAGGATTTCTGAAACCAAAAACGGTAGAAAACAGCAAGCTGGCTCTTCGGCATCTCGTTAATAGGTTAGTGCCGGAAAATGCATAAATACGACATAAAGTATGCATAAAACATGTAGATATCATCAATAATGTGGCATGGAACATAAGAAATTATCGATACGTCGGAGACGTATCAGCATCCCAAGCTTAGTTCCTGCTCGTCCCGAGCAGGTAAACGATAACAAAGATAATTTCTGGAGTGACATGCCATCATAGCCTTGATCATACTATTGTAAGCATATGTAATGAATGCAGCGATCAAAACAATGGTAATGACATGAGTAAACAAATGAATCATAAAGCAAAGACTTTTCATGAATAGTACTTCAAGACAAGCATCAATAAGTCTTGCATAAGAGTTAACTCATAAAGTAATAAATCAAAGTAAAGGTATTGAAGCAACACAAAGGAAGATTAAGTTTCAGCGGTTGCTTTCAACTTATAACATGTATATCTCATGGATAGTGTCAATGTAAAGTAATATAATAAGTGCAATATGCAAGTATGTAGGAATCAATGCACAGTTCACACAAGTGTTTGCTTCTTGAGGTGGAGAGAGATAGGTGAACTGACTCAACATAAAAGTAAAAGAAAGGCCCTTCGCAGAGGGAAGCATTGATTGCTATATTTGTGCTAGAGCTTTGGTTTTTGAAAACATGAAACAATTTTGTCAACGGTAGTAATAAAGCATATGTATCATGTAAATTATATCTTACAAGTTGCAAGCCTCATGCATAGTATACTAATAGTGCCCGCACCTTGTCCTAATTAGCTTGGATTACCGCGATTATCGCAATACACATGTTTTAACCAAGTGTCACAAAGGGGTACCTCTATGCCGCCCGTACAAAGGTCTAAGGAGAAAGCTCGCATTTGGATTTCTCGCTTTTGATTATTCTCAACTTAGACATCCATACCGGGACAACATAGACAACGGATAATGGACTCCTCTTTAATGCATAAGCATGTAGCAACAATTAATGTTCTCATATGAGATTGAGGATATATGTCCAAAACTGAAACTTCCACCATGATCCATGGCTTTAGTTAGCGGCCCAATGTTCTTCTCTAACAATATGCATGCTCTAACCATTAAATGAGTGGTAAATCTCCCTTACTTCAGGCAAGACGGACATGCATAGCAACTCACATGATATTCAACAAAGAGTTGATGGCGTCCCCAGGAACATGGTTATCGCACAACAAGCAACTTAATAACAGATAAAGTGCATAAGTACATATTCAATACCACAATAGTTTTTAAGCTATTTGTCCCATGAGCTATATATTGCAAAGGCGAATGATGGAAATTTAAAGGTAGCACTCAAGAAATTTACTTTGGAATGGCGGAGAAATACCATGTAGTAGGTAGGTATGGTGGACACAAATGGCATAGTGGTTGGCTCAAGGATTTTGGATGCATGAGAAGTATTCCCTCTCGATACAAGGTTTAGGCTAGCAAGGTTATTTGAAACAAACACAAGGATGAACCGGTGCAGCAAAACTCACATAAAAGACATATTGTAAACATTATAAGACTCTACACCGTCTTCCTTATTGTTCAAACTCAATACTAGAAATTATCTAGACTTTAGAGAGACCAATTATGCAAACCAAATTTTAGCAAGCTCTATGTATTTCTTCATTAATGGGTGCAAAGTATATGATGCAAGAGCTTAAACATGAGCACAACAATTGCCAAGTATCAAATTATTCAAGACATTTTAGAATTACTACATGTAGTATTTCCCGATTCCAACCATATAACAATTTAACGAAGAAGATTCAACCTTCGCCATGAATACTATGAGTAAAGCCTAAGGACATATTTGTCCATATGCAACAGCGGAGCGTGTCTCTCTCCCACACAATGAATTCTAGGATCCATTTTATTCAAACAAAAACAAAAACAAAAACAAACCAACGCTCCAAGTAAAGCACATAAGATGTGATGGAATAAAAATATAGTTTCAGGGGAGGAACCTGATAATATTGTCGATGAAGAAGGGGATGCCTTGGGCATCCCCAAGCTTAGACGCTTGAGTCTTCTTAAAATATGCAGGGGTGAACCACCGGGGCATCCCCAAGCTTAGAGCTTTCACTCTCCTTGATCATATTATATCATCCTCCTCTCTTGACCCTTGAAAACTTCCTCCACACCAAACTCGAAACAACTCATTAGAGGGTTAGTGCATAATCAAAAATTCACATGTTCGGAGGTGACACAATCATTCTTAACACTTACGGACATTGCATAAAGCTACTTGGACATTAATGGAACAAAGAAATTCATCCATCATAGCAAAAGAGGCAATGCGAAATAAAAGGCAGAATCTGTCAAAACAGAACGATCCGTAAAGACGGATTTTATCGAGGCACCGAGACTTGCTCAAATGAAAATGCCCAAATTGAATGAAAGTTGCGTACATATCCGAGGATCACTCACGTAAATTGGCATAATTGTTTGAGTTACCTACAGAGAAGTAGACCCAGATTCGTGACAGCAAAGAAATCTGTTTCTACGCAGTAATCCAAATCTAGTATGAACCTTACTATCAACGACTTTACTTGGCAAAACAATGCACAAAACTAAGATAAGGAGATGTTGCTACAGTATTAAACAACTTCCAAGACTCAAATATAAAATAAAAGTACTGTATTAAAAACATGGGTTGTCTCCCATAAGCGCTTTTCTTTAACGCCTTTCAGCTAGGCGCAGAAAGTGTATATCAAGTATTATCAAGAGATGAAGTATCAACAGCCGGGTTTGGAGTTTTATCAATTTTAGGCCTATAATAGTTCTTTGGTTTAGGCACCTTAGAGATATACATGAATTTTTGCTCTTTACCCACATAAGCTTTCTCCTTATATTTAAGAGAAGAAAAAGTTGAACCCAAGGTTCCCACAGCTTTTTCAAGTTCGCCAATCCCATTGATTTGATTATCATGGACAACACAAGTTCCTAGGACACTAATTCTTTCATCAATTCCTCCTAAGGATTTATCAAGTTCATCAGTTTTATCAAGTAACATTTCCAATTTAGTTTCAACACTTGGACAACTTTTCTCTATGGTTTCCAATTTTTTCATAACATCCTCAAGAGAGATTTCACTTTTAGTTTCATTAACAGGTGGTATTCCAACTAGACTCTCAATGATGCAACTAGCTTCTAAAGCAGGAGTACCTAGGAAATTACCCCAGAAAGAGTATCAAGAACATACCTATTCCAACTAGATATACCAACATAAAAGTTCCTAAGTAGGATAATAGTGGAGTGTTTCTTAGTGCACCTATGATGAGCATCACTAATTCTATACCAAGCATCTTTAAAACTTTCTCCACCTTGTTGTTTAAACGAACGAACTTCAACTTCAGGATTACTCATTTTAGCAGTAGTAAATAAAGCAAACTAGATAAAATAAATGCAGGTAACTATTTTTTTTGTGTTTTTTGATATAGAGAACAAGACAGTAAGTAAAGTAAAGCTAGCAACTAATTTTTTTTGTCTTTTGATATAATGCAGCAAACAAAGTAGTAAATAAAATAAAGCAAGACAAAAACAAAGTAAAGAGATTGGATTGTGGAGACTCCCCTTGCAGCGTGTCTTGATCTCCCCGGCAACGGCGCCAAAAAATATTGCTTGATACGCGTACATCACGCGTCCGTTGGGAACCCCAAGAGGAAGGTGTGATGCGTACAGCAGCAAGTTTTCCCTCAGAAAGAAACCAAGGTTTATCGAACCAGGAGGAGCCAAGAAGCACGTTGAAGGTTGATGGCGGCGAGATGTAGTGCGGCGCAACACCGGGGATTCCGCGCCAACGTGGAACCAGGCACAACACAACCAAAGTACTTTGCCCCAACGAAACAGTGAGGTTGTCAATCTCACCGGCTTGCTGTTACAAAGGATTATATGTATAGTGTGGATGATGATTGTTTGCAGAAAACAGTAGAACAAGTATTGCAGTAGATTGTATTCAATATAAAAGAATAGGACCGGGGTCCACAGTTCACTAGAGGTGTCTCTCCCATAAGATAAATAGCATGTTGGGTGAACAAATTACAGTCGGGCAATTGACAAATAGAGAGGGCATGACCATGCACATACATGATAAGATGAGTATTGTGAGATTTAATTGGGCATTACGACAAAGTACATAGACCGCTATCCAGCATGCATCTATGCCTAAAAAGTCCACCTTCAGGTTATCATCCGAACCCCTTCCAGTATTAAGTTGCAAACAACAGACAATTGCATTTAGTATGGTGCGTAATGTAATCAATAACTACATCCTCGGACATAGCATCAATGTTTTATCCCTAGTGGCAACAGCACATCCACAACCTTAGAACTTTCTGTCACTTGTCCTAGATTTAATGGAGGCATGAACCCACTATCGAGCATAAATACTCCCTCTTGGAGTTAAGAGTAAAAACTTGGCTGAGCCTCTACTAATAATGGAGAGCATGCAAAATCATAAACAACACATAGGTAATAGATTGATAATCAACATAACATAGTATTCTCTATCCATCGAGATCCCGACAAACACAACATATAGCATTACGGATAGATGATCTTGATCATGTTAGGCAGCTCACAAGATCCGACAATGAAGCACATGAGGAGAAGACGACCATCTAGCTACTGCTATGGACCCATAGTCCAGGGGTGAACTACTCACTCATCACTCCGGAGGCGACCATGGCGGTGAAGAGTCCTCCTGATAAGGGGTGGCCCGATCTTCTCAGTAAGCAGCGGTGGTGATGATGATCACGGGGTGATGGCAGCGGAGAAAACACGACGATGTAGTGGATGATAACTTGTATGACGCAACGAGATCTCTCGATTGGTCCCTGTCGCCAATGCAACAGCTCTCAACCCTGCAAGATATTCGCAACTCCACACACTTGCGCACGTAGCCGCCGACCACGAAGCGGTAAGTTGCAACCGTCTAATTCCCAATGGAACAGCAGATCACACAAGACTTAAACAGGATCTACACAATATCCAAGCAATATGGTGTAGGGAATTCAATAGTTTTGCAGAGCAAACAACTAAGAACTAGGGTTTATCTTAAACGTGGTCCAAAGCAACTAGGGGGGCGTCCTGGGCACTTATATAGGTGTCGGGACGAGTTCTGATCGAAAAGATACAAAAATAACCGACCCGAATAGATCTGGTCGAGACAGGACTCGGGCCTGGTCCGGTCGCGGGATCCGGTCCGACCGAGCTGTGGACCGGGCTGTCCGGTCTCGTGAGTCCGGTTGGACCGGGTTACGGACCGGCCGGTCCGGTTGGAGGTCCGGTCAACCGGTCGGAAACCGGAAGCTGCGAAGTTTCCGGTCTCGCCCCGTGCGATAAATCTCCTCCGGCTGGTGGCCGGTTTCGACCGGTCGGCCGGGACGGGGACCGGGCTGGCCGGTCTGGGAGCCGGTCGGACCGGGTTCTGGACCGGCCTGGACTTCTTCTTCTCCTCTCGCGCATTCCTCCCGCTCCTCCCTCGCGCGTCCATGAGATATCTTCATGTCCAGCTCCATATCCAGCTTCACGGCCCTCTTGACGTCCGTCTTCATGTCCAGCTTGCTCCTCTCCTCGTGCGATGCTTGTCTCCTCTTGATACCTGATGATACATAAGTAATAGGACTTAGGCAGTATAAAGTTCTCATCAATCAAAGTATCGTTTAGGAACAAGTTCACCTGTTGTTTAAGTAGCTTCGCACGAGCTCTTGTAATTGGTCCAATCCGAACTTCATTGGACTTGAGCTTCACTGACGGGTTCATCTTCATTTGTTAATGACGGAGGTAGTAGTGAGGTAGGGATGTCCTCATCATCTCCCCCTTCAAAAGGCGTCGACCCAGACGCTCCAAGGTCTTCTCAGTCATATGGTGTCAAATCAGCAAAATTGAAAGAATTACTGACACCAAACTCATCAAGCTGGAAGATCTATCGAGTATGCATTATCATTGATCTTGGCAAGCACTTTGTAAGGACCAGCACCACGAGGCTTCAACTTAGACTTTCGCGGCTTTGGGAACCTATCCTTGCGAAAATGTACCAGACCATATCACCGAGGCTTGAACAACATCTCTTTGCGCTTCTTGTTCATCCTTGCAGCATTGCTCTTGCCTTTCTTCTCGATCAACTCTTTAGTCTTCACATGGATCTTACGCACAAAATCTGCCCTCTTGGATGCCTCCATATTAACTCTCTCATGTATGGGTAAAGGCAACAAGTCAAGTGGAGTAATGGGTTTGAAACCATACACCACCTCAAAGGACACAGCTCCGTGGTAGAATGTACCGCCCTGTTGTAAGCAAACTCCACATGCGGCAAACACTCTTCCCACTCCTTCAAGTTCTTCTTGATCATGGATCTCAACAGTTGTGACAAGGTTCGATTCACCACCTCAGTTTGACCATCAGTTTGGGGATGACAAGTAGTACCGAACGGTAGCTTTGTCCCCGGCTTTCCCCAAAGTGTCTTCCGAAGTAGCTCATGAACTTCACATCACGATCGAAACAATAGTCTTCGGGACTCCATGTAGTCGAACAATCTCCACTGAAAAACAGGTTAGCAATATGCGACGCATCGTCGCTTTTGTGGCAGGCAATAAAGTGTGACATTTTAGAAAATCTGTCTACTACCACAAATATAGAATCATGGCCTCTCTTAGTACGCGGCAAACCCAACACAAAATCCATACTAATATCTTCCCAAGGTGTAGTAGGTGCCGGTAAAGGAGTATACAAACCGTGAGGCTTCAGCTTGGACTTGGACTTGTTGCAAGTAATGCACCTCTTCACATACTGTCCACGTCCCGCCTCATCTTTGGCCAATAAAAATGATCAGCGAGCATGAGTAGCGTCTTCTCACGCCCAAAGTGACCCATCAAACCTCCGACATGTGATTCACTGCAATAAGAGCAAACGCACTGGACGATTCTGGAACACATAGTTTGTTAGCTCTAAACAAGAACCCATCATGTATGTGATATTTTTCCCATGCTTTACCAAGAGCACATAAGCGATATGGTTCAACAAAATCATGATCGGTAGCATACAAATCACATAGTATCTCTAAACCAGGAATTTTAACATCAAGTTGAGTTAATAGCATATTCTTCCTAGATAGAGCATCAGCAACAATATTATCTTTTCCCTTCTTATGTTTAATGATGTATGGAAAAGACTCAATGAACTCAACCCACTTAGCTAAACGCTTATGCAAAGTAGATTGGGCTTTCGGGTATTTTAAAGCTTCATGATCGGAATGTATGATAAATTCTTTTGGCCACAAATAATGTTGCCAAACCTCAAGAACTCTAATTAAAGCATACAATTCTTTATCATATATAGGATAGTTCAACTTAGCACCGAGATAGTTTCTCGAAAAATATGCAATTGGGCGACCCTCTTGCATCAATACACCACCAATTCCAATACCACTAGCATCACATTCAATCTCAAATTGCTTATTGAAATCAGGAAGTGCAAGCAACGGTGCGGAAGTTAACAATCGTTTCAGTTCATCAAAAGCATGATCTTGGGCAACGCCCCACTCAAAGACAACACCCTTTTTAGTCAATTCATTCAAAGGTGCAGCAATAGTAGAAAAATTGGGCACAAAACGGCGATAAAACCCAGCTAGACCATGAAAACTTCTAACTTGACTCACATTCATGGGAGTAGGCCAATTTTGAATAGCTTCAATTTTAGACACATCTACTTCTACTCCATGCTTAGAGACAACATAACCTGAAATATGACCTTATCTTTGCAAAATGTGCACTTCTCAAGATTACCATAGAGTTTATTATCACGCAACACTTGCAAAACATGTCGAATATGTATAGTATGATCGGATTCATTGCGGCTGTAGATTAATATGTCATCAAAGTATACAACCACAAATTTGCCAATAAATTCACGCAAAACATGGTTCATTAGTCTCATGAAAGTGCTAGGTGCATTAGTTAACCCAAAAGGCATTACTAACCACTCATATAAACCAAATTTTGTTTTAAAGGCTGTTTTCCACTCATCCCCTTCTTTCATCCTAATTTGATGATAACCACTACGCGAATCAATTTTAGAAACAATGAAAGCACCACTCAATTCATCTAGCATATATCCTCTAAACGGGGAATAGGATGACGATATCGAATAGTAATGTTGTTTATGGCATCTCAATCTACGCACATGTCATGGCGTGCCATCCTTTCTTGGAACTGAATATGAGACGACACCAAGGACTAAGGCTTGGCACGGATATAACGTACAACAGAGTAGCGCTTGTACTTTATGCAGCTGTCTCCTTCGTCTCTTCGGGATTAAAGTCGATATGGCGCCTGTTGGGCGGCGGTCTCCCGGGAATCAAGTCAATTTGATGCTGTCCTCGCAATGGTGGTAGTCCTGCGGGTACCTCCTCAGGAAACACGTCGCAATTCTGCATAAAAACAGAAACACCAAGAGGAAGAGGGGTCCATGTGGGTCTAGAAACCAAAACCGTACCCACAATACAAAAACACAAGAGGCATGGCCGTAGGATATACTGAATTCTCTCACAAGCCCATGTTCTTTGGTGGCCTAATACAAACTAAGGAATTCACTCTCTCGCTTTTAGTTTATATCTACTCACGACATTACAATTCTCTAGCCTATCTAGAGGTGCATCCTCCAAATTCACTTCAATCTTACGACGAGACTCATTGACAATCTGTTGTGGTGACATAGGCTGTAAGTTAATTTTTCTTGCCTTGTACTCCAAGTGATATGTATTGGCGCGGCCATTGTGTTTGCCTGAAACGTTATAGAACCAAGGCACGATGACCCAATAGAGGTGACAAGCGATCATAGGAACCACATCAAAATCAATGTAGTGTATACGGTCCAACTCCAAACTCAACACGCACATATGGTTTACCTTCATCTCACCATTGTCGCTCAACCCGCGAATATAATATGGATGCGGGTGCGGTAGGTACTTCAACTGGCTTGGTGCATAACTCACTTGCTTGCTAAATTACGGCAACTCCCGCCATAATCAATAATGACCTTGCAAGCCTTGTCGGGACCAACTAAAAAGCTTTGGTTGGAACAAATTGGCAACTGAGTGGTCACACTAGGCAACACATTAAGAGCACGGCTGAGCACAACAATGGTACGAGCATCGAAGGATGGCCTCTTCTCTCGGTGTGCCGTCATCATTGTACGGAGCATTTGGATGTATCATCTCCGGTCTCATGCTCATTGTCGTATCATTGATAAACATGACTTTACGGTTAGGACAATCTCTTGAAAGTGACCCTTGCCACCACATGTGGCAAAGCATATCGCGGTTGCGCGTTGTGAACACACTAGAACCACTCGTACTTGCCGCGGTTCGGACTTCTTTGCATTAGATACATTGGAGACCGGTTTGCTAGGCGGAGTAGAGTAAGGAACGGGGAGAACGGCGTCGATGGTACGGCCGTAGAGGCGCGCGGGGTGTAAGCGCCCGGCTCCCGTAGCACGTCCTTTAACCTTTTGCAGCAACTTCGACCAGCGCCAGTTGACTTCTCTTGCATGATGTAACAATTGATTCATATCGGTGTGATGTAATGACGAACAATTCCTTTAACATCATACTTCAATCCAAGTGGCTTATTTGCATTGTCATCTCTAGAGACTCACGGACACGACCACGCGCAAGCATCTCCATCTCCATGTAGTACTCATCTTGAGTCTTCACACCTTGCCTCAGCCGTGTTAGCTTATCCATGATATATTCCGCATGTAATTTGTAGGCACAAAACGAGAAGTCATAACCTCCTAGCCATAGCCATGTGTCTCGGATAGGCTGTGCACCATCTTCGTCGCGGTTATGGATCAAAGAAGTCACAACGTAATGCATAACCATCAAATTCAGAAGAAGCAACGCTTGATCTCTATCTTGAGAGTGGTGGGATGTAAGCTCCATATACTTTCTAAATCTTGAGCTCCCAAGTGAGATATTCTTCAACATCAGCTCCCCCTTCAGACTTCGTTATGGAAAACTTGGGCTTACAACCAAATAACCATCTGTCTTACATCTTGCCCACATTACGGCCAAGTGGAGCCCGACCAGCGGGACGATGACCACGGGCGCAGCCGCGTGCAGCGTGCGTCGCTGTCTTCAAGCTGGGAGTCTTCTGTCTATGCGTCTTGTTGTTGTTGTGTCGATGAAATTCTCAATAGCGAGGCGCATATCGGCAAAGAGTGCGCTGTATATCGGTCATTTGATCAGCCAATCCGGTGAGCGGTGACATTGGTAGCATCAGAGCGTACGTTTGATCTCGTCCGGCCGTGTCTGCAAGCTCGTCATCTTGAGTCGCGGAATTCCGGTCGCATCTCGGTACGAAGAGCTTCGTACTCACCTCCATGTGATGACGATGTCTGCGCGAATTCTTGTTTTCCTGGTTAACAATCTTCAGTCTCTACTATCGGACATGATTGTGTTAGGTTAGTGCACTAAATCAAAATATGGTGGTACTCTCGCAGCTCACTCAAAGCCGATGAAAGGAAATCTTACGGTTCCAAAGTAAATTAGTGTTGCTTACCACTTGTAGTAACAACTAGTGCTACGGATGTAGCTAAGCGAATATCAAAGGTATAAGAACAATCACCACGACAAAGCGGGGATATATGTGGGGCTGTAGGTGGGCTACCTATTTGCACCAATAACAAGCTCTAGCAGCGGCCAGTAGACAACCAAAGATACTCACACAAAGGCGATATAATGGGGGCAATGCAACTATATGTGGAAAGGTTGCAATGCACTAGAGAGACATAGCAAGCTCAGTGAGGCGGGCACAAGATTGCTCAACTACGGGTGCGATAAAGTAAGCTAGGCCTTCACTTGATTCAACTAACACGACACTTTTCTTTTGTATTTTTCTTTTTGTATAACACACGTGGCTATGTAGCTCTTTTTGCTTCTTTTTACTTTTTTTTTTTTTTGACTCAACTCCTTGATAACACGGCCAACGAAATTGCAAAGCACCAAAACCCTAACGAGCAGCACTGTCGAAGCGGTAAAACTAGTCTCTTCGGGAAGTTCCTGGTCACGTTATATCGATGAGGGCTGTGTCTATGGTTGGGAACAAGCACATGCTTGCAACGCTATGTGGACTCGGAGTAACAAAAGCTGACACACTATAAGAAACTAGACACAAGATGATAGAGAAAACGCAAGCCCTAACAATTCTACTAGAAGAAAGATAAAGATACGCAAAAACAACTACGAAAAGCAACTAAAACTAAGAAGTGGTGCAATCTAGGGCTATATGCAAACCTAACCCTAACTTTTTATGGCTTTGCGGATAGGAAAACACTCACAACTCAACTATGGGGTGGATTGTGGATGGACTTACCGAGAAAACTGAAATCTGATACCAAGATGATAAGGGTGGCGATCTTCTCGGTATCCGCGGTGGTGATGATGATCACAAGGGATGACGACGGCTGGAGGAAACACGACGATGTAGTGGATGATGACTTGTATGACGCAACGAGATCCTCTCGGTTGGTCCTTTATCGCCAATGCAACGGCTCTCAACCGCGCAAGATATTCGCAACTCCACACACTTGCGCACGTAGCCGCCGA
>NC_061509.1:278665814-278700632 GCF_022539505.1 Lolium rigidum
TTTCCTCGCTTTACCCTAGCCTTTGTCCGAAGACCCGCGAAGGAGCTCGGACGGAAGGAATCCGTTTATTTGGACGTTCTGTGCCGACGTGTTGCGCCGCGTCGTCCGTGGGGCCGCGTCGTGTGGGGCCGCGTCGCGTGGGGCTGGTAGAAAGGGACCGCGTGGGACAGACGAGAAGCGTTTGGTTGCACGTGAGCAGGAGCTGGGTTTTGTCTCTCTCGGCCCAAATTGGCATTTTTAAGAGCACCTTTTCCCCTCTTTCTCTCTCTCGTCTTTTTCACCAAATTAGTATCAAATCTAGAGAAGCTTCTATTTCTGTCTTTCTTCAATATGGCAGCAAATCTAGTAGCAAATCTCTGGGGTTATTTATGCCTTTTGGCCCTCGTTTTTTGCCCAATATGGCAGCAAATCTAGTAGCAAATCTAGAAGCTATTATATGATAAATTCAAGCAGCATAATCAGAAAACTAAGTATAATACATAGGTAAACTGCATACAGCAGCCAAAAGCAGCCAATAACATTGTTAATGTTCACGACAAACTAAGCTGCAAAAATATACAAGATCACGCACGCAATGTATGGACAACAAGAAGATTAGGATGAATGAATTTGTTCTTCATTCCTCCTCATATATTTCTCCGTCGCTCCATTCGTGCATTTCCCCAAGGAAATATTCATTGAACTCCTTCCGTCCGCAAGTGTGAGGCCAATACATCCTCCAAACGGTATGGCCTCGTGTTCATTTCTCAAACCGTAGAATCCTATTCTATCCACACGTAGTGGCCACTCATCCCGTGCATTTGTATCATGAGAGTACGCTCCGATATAACCCAAATCCGTGTAGTAGATGCCGCCAGGTTGAAGTGTCGGGTACACTCCGGTGTCGACGGAGATACACCGGATATAATGCACGAAGAAGGCATTACAGCCAATGTTACTGACCGGATGGAGAGAGCGGCTCTGAGTGTCCACACGGTACACCAATGGTTTGCCCGCCAAAGCCGCGCTGACCAACAACACAAGCAGCAGATCACCATCCGACTTCACAAGGTAGAACTTGTCACGTCCAAGTTCTGGAAATGAAATTAGTGTCTCCATCTTGACAAGTGTTCGCGCGCTGCTGCAACCGTATATTGGTGCACACTATTCTTCCGATCTCAAAATTGTCCGCAGCTATCGCATACAGTTCACAATTGAACGGGGTAATGCAACGGAAACCATGGTTCTTGATCGAAAATCTTCCTTCTCCCCAATCCCCAGCTTCATTTATATCCTTAGTTGGAGTGCTCTCATCGACCCAACCAAGTTCCGGCGGGTAATGTGCGCAAGCGAAGACCATAGTCGGGGATTTGATAACAGCCGATCGATTTCGGAAAAACAGATGGCATCTGCGCCTCAAACATCGTGTTTGATGTCTTTGTGAGTGGGTTCAGAAGCCGTATCTTGTGCGGTGGGTTCTTCCGGGCAAGCACGATGACGCCACGGGAAAAGCCGACGAAGTAGAATCTAAAATATATTGAAAAGATAACATTCAAGCACTAAGATTGAAAATAAGATCTATGGTGACGCCACGGGAAAAGCCGAGGAATTTGAACCTTGCACGAACCGCAGATAGATCTATGGTGACGTAGCGGGATGTGCCGAGATGGAGGAAGGTGAACTCAGCGGCGCGTGGAAGGGCGTGGTGTAGCATGATCCATTCGTGCAGGTGCACGTCGGGATCGGGTAAACCCGAGCGCCAATTTCTACGTACTTGCCTCATAGCAGAGTAGCTGTCCACGTACTCCTCTTTCGCCAATAAGCATTCGCCGATCTTGTGAAGTGGTCCGTCAGCCGTGAGACCGGCCCAGCTTCACGGAGGCGCCGCGCTTGGATGCGCCGCCTCGGATGCGCCGCCCTCGGAGGCGACGGGCTCGGCGGCGACGGGCTCGGCGGCGACGGCTCGGCGACGGGCTCGGAGGCGACGGGCTCGGAGGCGACGGGCTCGGGGCGATGGCCGCCGGCGCATTCTTCTTCTCCATCGCCGGCAGGGGAGGGCTCGTACGGCGGTTGGGGTTTTTTGGAGAAGTTGATGGGACGTGAGAGGGGTGGTTTCGTGCGTGAGCGATAATGAGACGTACTGTGTGCAGAGGGAGGGAGAGAGGGGCTTACGCGTCCTAAATGCGACCCGAGTCAACAATGGCACGTCTTCCACGTCTGCACCGCGACACGCGTCAACAATGGCACGTCTTCCACTTCTGCACCGCAACACGCGTCCTCGAGTCTAACCCTGGAAATTTAGATATACTCATGTATACCCTCGAGTCATATACTAGCATTTTTTGTATGCTCGGCTTTCACCTTGAGTGCTAATACCGGCTAGTGCAATATACTCAGCTTTACCCTCAAGTGGCTGGTCAACGAGAGTCAACAAATGGGATTAACTAGTTAAATGAGTTATTTAATGTGCAAAAAATTCCGAAAAGGAGTGGCACTTACTCATGGAGTCTTTACCACAAATTTCCACTTCTCAAATCATAGATAAATCGTAGATAAATCAAGTTTCACCACAAATTGCCACTTCTCAAATCACCTAGTAGCTATGAAGGTGCATGGTTTTCCATAATAAGCCCTACCCAAAACAGCTTTCCCCAAAACATACTTTGTCCGAATGAGACCATAATTTTCACACTCATGTAGATTTGTATTGCAAATAGTTTGAGGTAGGCCAAGATGGGTTTCATTGTACAAAACACGCATTTTCCATTTTTTAAATCTCATATTTGAATCCCTTAGTCTGTTTACTACTCACTTGCCCTTGGTTTCTTGATACTACTCAGCTTTGCCCTCTCCCTTCACAAACTCTCACGACGCCCAACATTGCCCCGATTGGTCTAGCCCATGTCACGCGGATCGTGCCCGACGACCGTTGATCGTATGATCTAACGGGCAGGATAACCCCTATCTCTCTCTCTCGGTCGGGGCCACCACCCTCTCTCTCTCTCGTCGTCGGTTAGCTTCACGCAAAGTTTGGTTTTCTCGCATTATTTTTCACGAGCTAAATTATAAACTCTTTTTAGGCATTACTTTTCACGCAAAAAATGATAAACCATCACCGATTTGTTGTAGCCATTACTTTTCACGCACAAAAATGATACACCATCACCCATTTCGTGTACCCATTACTTTTCACGCAAAAAATGATAAACCATCACCGATTTTGTTGTAGCCATTACTTTTCACGCACAAAAATGATAAACCATCACCGATTTGTTGTAGCCATTACTTTTCACGCACAAAAATGATACACCATCACCCATTTCGTGTAGCCATTACTTTTCACGCAAAAAATGATACACCATCACCCATTTCTTGTAGCCATTACTTTTCACGCAAAAAATGATACACCATCACCCATTTCTTGTACCCATTACTTTTCACGCAAAAACGATAAACCATCACCGATTTCGTTGTAGCCATTACTTTTCACGCACAAAAATGATACACCATCACCCATTTCGTGTACCCATTACTTTTCACGCAAAAAAATGATAAACCATCACCGATTTTGTTGTAGCCATTACTTTTCACGCACAAAAATGATAAACCATCACCGATTTGTTGTAGCCATTACTTTTCACGCACAAAAATGATACACCATCACCCATTTCGTGTAGCCATTACTTTTCACGCAAAAAATGATACACCATCACCCATTTCTTGTACCCATTACTTTTCACGCAAAAAACGATAAACCATCACCGATTTCTTGTAGCCATTACTTTCCTTTTAGGCATTACTTTTCACGGTAAAATGATAAACTATACCCCCACAACGGTCGTCTCCTCCTTAATTTATTGTGTATAAACCCCCACAACGGTCATCTCCTCCTTATTTTATTGTGTAAACCCCTACAACGGTCATCTCTCCCTTATAAACACCCACACGGCCATCCCTTGTGTCAATAGGTTCCGCCTCTCTCTTCTTCGTTCACATACACTTTATCCATTGCCATGGCTTCCACGTCTCGGACGCGGACCGGAAGGGGAAGGGGAAGGGGAAGGGGAAGGGGAAGTGGATCATCATCATTGCCACCACCACCGTCAACACCGCCATTGATCATAGAGGAGTTCTTCATCGTCGTCTATGAAGACCCTTTGGTCAAGAAGGTACGTACGCGTTCCCACATATATGATGCATGTGATTAATTATGGGCATGTTCTAAAAACCTTTAATTTCAAGGGTTCCCTAATTTCAAACGATCGGCGCTCGATCTCTTTGCAGGAACTCCCAAAAAATTTGCGGACTATCTTGACGGCAAGGAGCCAGCTAAGGTGTATCTCGCGAGCAGCTGACTCGCGGTCCTCGTCTCCGGACCGTGGAGGTCCTATTTGACTGGACAAGGCCGGATGTACCTCGACAAGGGCTGGGAGAAATTCGCCATCGCGCACGGTGTGGATTTCGGCTGGTTCGTACACTTCAAATATGAAGGCGATGATGTGCTCACAAGTGAAGGTGTTCGACGGAACAATGTGCAGGAGGTACTACTACTCGTACGACGAAGATACCGACGATGAAAGCGACGACGACGTGAAGCCATGCATCCATCCCCTTTAGATAATTAAGGGGATTATGACCAAGAATATATATGTAGCTTCATATGCATCGATTTAGAGATCTAGCTATTTTCTATATATTATGCATGTAAAAAATAACATCCCATTTCCACTATTATTCGAGCACCACATCCTCCAAACGATGCCGATGCCGATGCCGATATCGGCATGGTCGGAACGGCTATGCTCGCCACCACCGCTAGGTCAACGTCGGGATGCACAATGTTTAGCATAAGAGTCACTTTAGATTAAGCTGCGAAAATAGTCACGTGCCATGGGCTGAGGCGGCCCCTACAGAGCGGCTCTATATTATATTCTCTAAATAAAATAGACGACCACAACGGTCATTGGCTGCGGAGGCCCCACAGAGCGGCAATATATAATTTTCTATAAATAAATAGACGACCCACTCGGTCATTGGCTGCGGCAGCCCCATAGAGCGGCCCCATTTGTCATTGGCAGCACCGCGTATACAATCAGGAAATAAAACGGCCCACGCGTCGGCGGTAGATGGATCCACCCGTCGAAGACGAGACCGGTCAGCGAGGAACCGACCTCACGGTAACGGTAAGGCCTCCGACTCGACGGCAACCCGCGTCTTCGAGGGGTTTCAAACTAGAGGGAGGGGAAAACTGAGGAAAAACTAACGAGCTGGGGAAAACTGAGTACAACTAACGAAGCTAGGGCACGAAAATAGAAATCCCTTACTTTTAATGATGCAAGGTTGAAACGCTCATTCATGTTATTTGTGGAAACGTAAATGCTTCATGTGGTAATTGGTATAATGTCTTAAATAATTTGATACTTGGCAATTGTTGTGCTCATATAGATCATGTTTAAGCTCTTGCATCATGTACTTTGCACCTATTAATGAAGAACTACCATAGAGCTTGTTGAAATTTGGTTTGCATGATTGGTCTCTCTAAAGTCTAGATATTTTCCGGTGAAGTGTTTGAACAACAAGGAGATAGTGTAGAGTCTTATAATGCTTGCAATATGTTCTTATGTAAGTTTTGTTGTACCGCTTTATACTTGAGTTTGCTTCAAACAACCTTGCTAGCCTAAACCTTGTATTGAGAGGGATTACTTCGTGCATCCAAATCCTTGAGCCAAAAACTATGCCATTTGTGTCCACCATACCTACCTACTACATGGTATTTCTCTGTCATTCTGTTGTGGTCAGAAACCCACCGGCGGGCAGCGACTGGCAACACCGTAGAGCCGGGAACAACTAGGGCTGCGGCTGGCCCCAGTCCCTCAGAGCGACGGCCCGCAAAGCCTTCTGGTCACACGTCCGATGCTATCGCAAGGGCGTGCCACCTGACCTATACCTGGTCGTGAAGGTGTTGGATGATGCCTCGCTTAGTTTCCTCGCATGGCATACACGTAAACGTTAAATACGAGCCTCGATCGGCTCTCGAGTTATCTCGTGAATCGGCTCAAAGAGCCGATCCACCCATGATTCGTACGAGGTGTCACGAATATATGGTGGTCCCGCTTGATCAAGATAAAGCTAATAGCGATCTACGACGATTTAGGGTTTTCACCGCATAATCGGATCATCCTACTCACGATTGGGCCTCGCGCTCGCGCACGGTGATCGTAAGCCGATCCTAGACAGGGCCTAAAAACCAACACGAGGTTGATCCCCGGAACATCCTGTCTAGGGCTAGCAAACGTACACCCTACACGCCGCTGGATCCTCCAACCCTTTGTAAGGCCTAACTATTGCGGATGTTAAACTAATCCTTGAAGAACAAGGAGCAACCGTAACGGATCGGATCTACTAAACTATGATCAAGCGGGTGCCGCCCCTACACCTGAGATAGGTGTAAGGGCGGCTAGATGTATAAGGGTTGCACTACGACAAAGCATATGATACGAAGAACAATGCTAACCCTAACACATCTAAGATAACTACGTTGCTCGCCATCAAAAAGGCTTCAACGACGAGCAACGCATGAACAACGTAGATAAGCTTAGTGCCGCCTAGATCGCAAGATGCGATCTAGGCAGCATGGTGCTTACCGGAGAAACCCTCGAGACGAAGGAGTTGGCGATGCGCCGAGATTTGATTGTGTTGAACGTTGGTTGTTGTTTATTCCATAAACCCTAGATACATATTTATAGTCCAGGGGACTTTCTAACTCAAGCGTGCACCTAACCGTGCACGGGTAAAACTCTAACTCCTAACCGACACGTATCCTACTATGGTACGTATACACGGGCAACTAGCCCAAACTTGGCACACAAGGCCGATTCACGTATTTCTTCCATGTATATTCTTCAAGTCCATCTTGATCGCGGCCCACCTCTCGACTCGGTCAAATTCTGGTGATAACACATGCTCCCCCGGTTTTGGAAATGACATTTCCAAAATCATTACGCTTTTCTTTCGTCGGGTCATGTCGTAGCAGAGCGTAAACCGCCGCAGAATCCTTCCATCATGATGCCTTGCCTCTTCCAGCTTCTCCACGTGGCCTCGCGACAATTTTTCGCCGGGCACCACGTCCTCGAGAACCACCGTGGCATTGAATCTCCACCATATCCCCTTTATTTATCCGTGTCTACACGGTTCGCTTCTTCATCTCTTCGACTCACTGCGTGACCGCAAAATCCTCTGGTCAAAACTGAATAAGCCGATGTCGTCCGCTTCACGCCTCTCCATCCTTCTCGATCAAACGAGTTGGAGTTCCGCCGGATCACCACCCTTGACGAAAGATCGCGGACAGCAGGACTAGACTCGATTTCCATCCAGTCGAGAACTTTCACAGAACGATGAGGCATACCACCGAGGCCGGAGGCTGACCCCCGAGTCCGTCGACGAGCACTAGAGGCGAAAGCGAAGACGAGCGGCACGCCCATTCGGATAAATGGACCTCGGCGCTAGATGACGATGTCGACGAGAGAACTACTCATGCAGAGCCAGCCGCAGCCGATCACCCCTCCTCCATTGAAAGTCGATATTGCAGTATGATCACACAACGACTCAGTAAGTAGAACTCCTCCTTGACACACGTAGCTAGAGATCCTTGATGTTTTGCACATGCTACTGGTAGATCCCATAAAATTTGTGCTAAAGTCGATGGCCACGCATCGGCTTCGTCCTCAACCTCGTAAAGTCGATGGTCCGTGCATCTGCTCGTACTCTTGCGAGAAACTCGCGTGAGAAATTTTTTTTGCTGAGGCGATTTTTCTATCGGCCCCCGATGTTTCGCTCGCACATGTATCGCACATGTTCATCTCGATTAGGTGCCCCCCGAGCTTCTTCAGTCCACTTCTTGCGCCTTGCCTGGTCGCATTGGCTCCTTTCCTTTGGCGGATCTCGATGCATCCCATCCTTAACCCGATCTCGCACGTCCATGAGGAGTTCTTCCGGTCAGAGTCTCCCTTCGTGGCCCACTTTCCTCGCTCAATGCATCGGCTTATGTTATACCTCCTTGAGTCGATGGCCATGCATCGGCTTTCTATCCTTAAGTCGATGTTCGCGCATCGGCCGTGCTTAAAAATTTTGAATTTTTTGCGGCCGATTTATGTATCGGCCCCCATACTTCAATACCCATCATCAAAGGATATCTTAGGCTGCCGGGCATTTGTAAGACGCTTCTACCGCATATCCTCGTGTTTTATCCACCTGGGTGCCTCCCCGAGCCGATTCTTTCAAGGGACTTGATGGTATCGGCTCTTTAGGTATTCCCCGCCGGATCGAATGTTGAACCCAGTGCGGAATGGATGGTGAGGATAATTTTGGCCGATTGCCGGAATCGGCCTCCACGTTGCTTGCTCGATGAAGGTTTTGTAATGTTCCTCCATAAATCCTTGGGGCCGATCTCCAGGATCGGCATCGCCATGTTTGTCCATAGACGTTGCTGCTCGCTACTCGGTCGGGCCCGTGGATAAGACCATCCTAGTCTCCATCCTTGCGTCACGTTGACGCGCTCGTCGTCGTCCGAAATTGGGTGCCTCGTATAATCCGTGGAGCACCAAACTCCGTTGGAAGGACGAGCACCATGTTTGTGCCAGCCGATGTCTCATCATCGGCTTTCCTTTGCTTGGGGCGCCACTCCATTTCTTTGTGGCCGACCTTCTTCGTCCAGTGGTTCGCCGAACTTTGGCGGCCGGATCAGGCCATGCCTTCCTCAACGTGTGCAAGTATAACCTCTCGGCTTCTTCCAACCCACGCAGACGCTGAACCCTTCGCTTCTGGGAACGGCCGAGCCCATCGTGGCACCACCTTGGCCGATGATACTTGTCTTCATCATCGTCCTCTAGTTCTTCGAGATCTTCCACCCGAGCGGACTCAGCATACTTGTTCCGAGGTGGGAGAGGCCCTAGACGCTTGAACACGGACACGTTAGCTGCATCCTTCTTCCTTTGTCTACATTCTGGGCAATTGCCGATTGTTGGCAATCGGCTCATTCCTGAATCCCAGCAGTGTCTGAAGAAAGGGCAGTCCCAAGTGCCTATCCACGTCGACTTGCTCCCTCGACTTTTCCTTGGCGTGGCGCTCGTGATCGCTCCTCATCGTGATCGTGCCGACGACGTCTCCCGTCGTCCCTAGCCAGACGATCTTCTTCATCATCGTCGTTGTATCGCCGGCGTTGGTCATACTAACTCACATACTTGTTGAGGAGGTGATCAGAGAGAGGTCGCTGATATCTTATGTTCTTCACTTCTCCCTCTGTGACGTAGCGCTTGCCGTCGTGGCGGAGCCGATCGCGCGGAGCGGCTTCCTCTGTGTCTTTGCTATGAGAGCAGCTGCCCTCATCTCCATCCTTACCGCAGTGGTGTCCAGGTCCCACCATGTTGATATTGCACGAGAAATCCGGCTGGCACCCTCCATGGTAAGTGTACTCCACCATGTTAATGGCGGGGAAGGGGTGTGTGTCGACCTTCATGGCGTACTGGTTGAAAATTAACCGCCCTTTTTCTATCGCCATTTGGATCTGCTGCCGCCACACCCTGCAGTCGTTCGTGGTGTGGGTGAACGTGTTATGCCACTTGCGTATGGCTTTCCGTTTAGCTCCTGCACCGTGGGGATCTTGTGGCCTTCGGGTACCTTTATATGCTTCTCCGTGAGTAAGAGATCAAAAATCTGCTCAGTTTTGGTCACGTCGAAGTCGAACCCTTTTGGAGGGCCTTGTGGCTTAACCCATTTGCAGGACACGGGGCCCGCCGCTCGAGTCCATTCAGCCACCGCTACCTCTCGATCTCCCGCAAGCACCTTCATCCTCGTCCGCCTCAACCAGGGCCACCGCACGCTTGAATTTGTCCCGGTAAACATCCGGGTGGCGCTGCTCATATGCCGACGCCTTCGCACCATGTGCGCCAATGAAGGGTAGTCTGCTTGGGAGGCCACGTTCTTGATCGATGATGAGAGACCCACCACCGCCAACTCGACTACTTCTTTTCACTTACGTGAACCGAATAGCATCGGTTCCTCACGGTCCCGAAGCGCTGGATGTATTCTCGACACCGTTTCCCCGCGCTTCTATCGTACTTGTGCTAGATCGGCAATGCCAACCTCGGAAGCCTCCGAGTGATACTCGCTCATGGAACCGCTCTTCCAACTCGCTTCCAAGTCCGGATGGAGTTCGGTGGCGGCGATGTGTACCATCCGAAAGCCGATCCCGTGAGGGACTGCGCGAAGAACCTCACACGCAGCTCGTCCGATGCTGAGATCGTGCCCAACTGTGCCAAATATCGGCTCACATGCTCGATGGAGCTGGAACCATCTCGATCCACTAAACTTTGTGAAGTCCGGGAGCCGATATTTGGGTGGTAGCGGGATCAATTCGTACTCGTTGGGGTACGGCTTGGTATAGCCGAACGTCTTCCTTTTCGGCATCATGCCGAACTGATCTTTCAGAATTGCACAAATCTGATCCGCGGTGATGGCTGAAGGTGTCGAACCCTGAAGATTCGCCGGGGTGGCATACTTAACCAGCCATGCTTGCTTTTCCAGTTTCTAAGCCAGCCTGCAGGAGCTGGGCTCGGAGGTTTGTCGGAGTAGCGTACTTAGCTAGCCACGTCTCGCTTCTCGAGATCTGCTCCCGACGTTCCTCCCGCTGGTTCCGCAGGCCCCCGCTGTTGCAGCCTGGTTCGAGAGTGCCCAGGTACTGCAGTCCGAGTACATATGCGCACGCGTATCCGTGCGGGATCTCCTTGGGCGCCTCGGTAGGAATTGGTAGTCACTAGGGTCACCACCAATCTTGTAGACGACGTATGCCGATGAGTTCGGCACTTCCGGTGCTGCCAACGCGAACGGCAGCGGTGGATGGGACCGGAGTGGCATCTCTCCTTTGTAAGTCCCCGCAGCTGGTCCCGACGGAGAATACCGATGGCTCATGATTTCCTGGATCACGCGCGAGCGACACGCTCCAAAGTGTTCACCAGTGCTCTCGTAGTGGCGGTGCAGCGAATGAGCCACCATGTAGTTGATCTCCTCGACGCAGCCGACTCGGTGCGTTCTTCTCGACGGGGCGGACAGGTCCACTCCATCGAGTGCGCCTTCGGTGAGAACCCCTTCCACCTGATGCCATGGGAGCGGGTTCTGTGGAAAGAGCCGATGAGTTCGGCTTCGAGGACTGCCTTGATCTCGTCATGCTTCTTCTTGAGCTCGTCAGTCAGATCCTCGTACTGGACCGGAGTGCTTTCCGCCATCTCGGATGTAGATGGCGATGCGGTGGATGTCGAAGAGTGTCCCACCGGGCGTGCCGTAATGTGTTGCGGTCGAAACCCACCGGCGGGCAGCGACCGGCAACACCGTAGAGCCGGGAACAACTAGGGCTGCGGCTGGCCCCGGTCCCTCGCAGCGACGGCCCGCAAAGCCTCCTCGGTCACACGTCCGATGCTATCGCAAGGGCGTGCCACCTGACCTATACCTGGTCGGAAGGTGTTGGATGATGCCTCGCTTAGTTTCCTCGCATGGCATACACGTAAACGTTAAATACGAGCCTCGATCGGCTCTCAGGTTGTCCCGTGAATCGGCTCAAAGAGCCGATCCACCCATGATTCGTACGAGGTGCACGAATATATGGTGGTCCTGCTTGATCAAGATAAAGCTAAAGCGATCTACGACGATTTAGGGTTTTCACCGCATAATCGGATCATCCTACTCACGATTGGGCCTCGCGCTCGCGTACGGTGATCGTAAGCCGATCCTAGACAGGGCCTAAAAACCAACACGAGGTTGATTGATACGTCTCCGACGTATCGATAATTTCTTATGTTCCATGCCACATTATTGATGATATCTACATGTTATATGCACATTTTATGTCATATTCGTGCATTTTCTCGGAACTAACCTATTAACAAGATGCCGAAGTGCCGCTTCTCGTTTTCTCGCTGTTTTTTGTTTCAGAAATCCTAGTAAAGAAATATTCTCGAAATTGGACGAAATCAACGCCTGTGTTCCTATTTTGCCCGGAAGCATCCAGAACACCCGAGAGCCGCCAGAGGAGGGCCTTGTGGGCCCCAGACGACAGGGTGGCGCGGCCTGGGGGTGGCCCGCGCCCCCCTATGGTGTCGTCGCCCTTTCGACCTTCTGACGCCGCCTCTTCGCCTATATAAAGGTTCCAGACCTAAAACCTCGATACGGAAAAGCCACGGTACGAGAAACCTTCCGCAGCCGCCGCCATCGCGAAGCCAAGATCCGGGGGACAGAGTCTCTGTTCCGGCACGCCGCCGGGACGGGGAAGTGCCCCCGGAAGGCTCCTCCATCGACACCACCGCCATATCCATCAACGCTGTCGTCTCCCATGAGGAGGGAGTAGTTCTCCATCGAGGCTCGGGGCTGTACCGGTAGCTATGTGGTTCATCTCTCTCCTATGTGCTTCAATACAATAATCTCATGAGCTGCCTTACATGATTGAGATTCATATGATGATGCTTGTAATCTAGATGTCATTATGCTAGTCAAGTGAGTTTTACTTATGTGATCTCCGGAGACTCCTTGTCCCACGTGTGTAAAGGTGACAAGTGTGTGCACCGTGTGGGTCTCTTAGGCTATATTTCACGTAATACTTATTCACCGTTGAATGGCATAGTGAGGTGCTTATTTATATCTCTTTATGATTGCAATGTGTTTGTATCACAATTTATCTATGTGCTACTCTAGCAATGTTATTAAAGTAGTTTTATTCCTCCCCGCACGTGTGCAAAGGTGACAAGTGTGTGCACCGTGTTAGTACTTGGTTTATGCTATGATCATGATCTCTTGTAGATTGCGAAGTTAACTA
Organism: Lolium rigidum; assembly: GCF_022539505.1. Classification (NCBI taxonomy): domain Eukaryota; kingdom Viridiplantae; phylum Streptophyta; class Magnoliopsida; order Poales; family Poaceae; genus Lolium; species Lolium rigidum. Next base: position 278,678,653 of record NC_061509.1, read on the forward strand.
TTGCTATGATAATATTGATGTGATCTATTCCTCCTACATATGCATGAAGGTGACAAAGTGTGCATGCTATGTTAGTACTTGGTTTAGTCTTTTGATCTATCTTACACTAAAGGTTACTAAAATATGAGCATTATTGTGGAGCTTGTTAACTCCGGCATTGAGGGTTCGTGTAATCCTACGCAATGTGTTCATCATCCAACAAGAGTGTAGAGTATGCATTTATCTCGTTCGTTATGTGATCAATGTTGAGAGTGTCCACTAGTGAAAGTGTAATCCCTAGGCCTTGTTCCTAAATATCGCTATCGCTGCTTGTTTACCGTTTTATCTGCGTTACTACCGCTGCGTTACTACCGCTTGTTTACTTGTTCTCGGGCAAAGCACTTTTCCGGTGCCGTTGCTACTACTTATTCATACCACCCGTATTTCACTATCTCTTCGCCGAACTAGTGCACCTATTGGGTGTGTTGGGGACACAAGAGACTTCTTGCTTTGTGGTTGCAGTGGTTGCATGAGAGGGATATCTTTGACCTCTTCCTCCCTGAGTTCGATAAACCTTGGGTGATCCACTTAAGGGAAACTTGCTGCTGTTCTACAAACCTCTGCTCTTGGAGGCCCAACACTGTCTACAAGAATAGAAGCTCCCGTAGACATCATTGATCCCCGGAACATCCTGTCTAGGGCTAGCAAATTACACCCTACACGCCGCTGGATCCTCCAACCCTTTGTAAGGCCTAACTATTGCGGATGTTAAACTAATCCTTGAAGAACAAGGAGCAACCGTAACGGATCGGATCTACTAAACTATGATCAAGCGGGGTGCCGCCCCTACACCTAAGATAGGTGTAAGTGTCGGGGGGAAGACCCCGGGTAGGGCAATGGACGCGGAGCAGCCGGCTGGCCACTGGCCGGCTCGCGGCAAAGGCCGGCTGAGGAGCAGCCGGCTGGCGCCGTGGCCGGCTGGTCCGGAAGCCGGCTGGCTCTAGGTCCTAGTCGGCCCGGCTACGGCCGCCAATGCCGTAGCTGGGCCGGCTTCTACAAGCCATATCCGACTGGGGGTTTGTACCTCAGACCGACTCGAGGCTGGCGAGTCTTGCACTGGAAGGAACCGGGTTGGTGATCCGGGTTCCCAAAGTCCACGCTGACCTCATCTTCCGTAAAGCGCGGGGCACTGTGGAGCAATAGTGCCACGCGCCGGACAGGCCATCATGGCCAACGACGATCCGTACTGGCTACAGTGGCTGATGGCGACAGGGACACCTCCTCTCCATGCCGCTGACCTTGGCAGCCGGATGGGACAGGCCATGAGGCCTCAACGGCTCCTGACGTCACCGCCTCGGGAAGGAGCGGAAGCCGGAGCCGGCCAAGCCGGCCGCAAACTATAGGGTCTTATATGTAAAGTGCCGGTGCCTATATAAGCCGCACTACCCCCTCTCGTGTAGGGGATCGATCATTCTCACTTCATTCCACCCTTAGCGCTGCCCCGTGAGAGAGACCATCGTCTCCCTTAGCCTCCCGAGAGCAGCCGGACACAGCCTCTAGGAGCACCATTGTATTGTGTGATCATCATATACACTCTAGCAGGAGTAGGGGTTTTACCTCCATCGGAGGGCCTCGAACCTGGGTACGTTGCCGTGTCACTCGTGCCCATACCCGCCTCCGGATACCGCCGTGAGATCTCTCAGGAACCACCTTCGATTAGCCACCCTATGGCATATGCCGTGACGATACCACGACATTTGGCGCCCACCGTGGGGCCTTCAGCATCCTCGGCCGGTGTCTTCATCCGGACGGGCCTCACCATCACCACCGGCGAGCGAGTCGCTCAGTGCTTGATCCGGAGATTCGGCTCCTCGACCGCGCCGCCGACAACGCCGGCTGCTTCGCCGACCGGCTCCTTCCCAGCCGGCGGCAGCGTCATCTCCTTCGGCGGCTTCGACGTCTACGTCGCCACCGCCGCACCGCCGCGCTACCCGCGGCAGTGCTGCGCTGCGCTAGCCCTCCTCCGCGAGCCGGCAGCAGCGCTCCCGCCAGCCCCGCCGTCGTGCAAGTCATGATGGCCGGCGAGGAACTCCCCTCCAAGTCCACGCGCGTTCGCGGCCCCGACCTCGGAGCGCCACGTCGGCGGGCATGCATCCGCATCAGGCGCAAAGCCGCCACCACCACCATCCCGGCCGGAAGAAGTCCGGGCAAAGCTGAGCACTCCGCTCACCACCGGTGCCGGCGCCGACGCCGCCACCGTCGAGGCAGACCTGGAGGCGCACCGCGTGCTCCTCCTCGCGTACCGAGGAGCTGGCTGCTGCTAAGCGCCGCTGGGACATCACCCAGCGCGAGTACAACCGCGCCCACGGCCTCACCCCAGGCGGCGACAACCCCAGCCGAGCCGGCCACATCCGCCGCAGAGGCCGCGACCTAGGCGCCGAGATCGACCGCGACGGCGCGGACGCGCCGGCTCCGTCATTGGAGCTGCCCATCTACAACACCCCCGACAAGAACATGCTCGCGGCCGAAGCCGCCGCAGAAGAGCTGCACCGCCTCGAAGGCGAAGAGTTACGCCGCCAGGCTACGCGGGTGACTGAGTTGGTAAAGGCTGCCAACCGGCAGTCGAAAGACCCCAGGTACGCCCGAGACCCTAGAGCTTCTCACGCTCATGGTGCCGCAGGCAACGCCAGGGACACGGCCGAGTCCACCTCCCCAGCGCCAAGCCGGCGCAACGACTCCCGCGCCACGCACGCGAGCTCAAGCCGGCCGAGCCACCAGCCAGGCGGCGGCAGCAGCCGCAGCCGGGCCCCACCAAGCCGGAACCAGGAGCAAGACTCCGAGCCCCGACGCCCACACCGGCCGGCTCCAGAAGCCAGCGGCGCTCGCCAGCCCGGCCCACTCCCGGCCGGGCCCGCGCATCGAGCCAACCGACGCCCGGGACCGCCTCGACCGGCTGGTTCAATCCCGCATCGCGAAGAAGAAGGGCCACCGGCCCAAAGTGCTTCGGGCCGCGGATCCTCAACGAGCCCATGGTCGACGGCTTCCAGCCTCCCGCGCGATACCCCCAAGTACGACGGCACCGCCAAGCCGGAAGACCGGCTGCCGGACTACTCCACGGCAGCCGGCATCGCCAAAGGCAACAAGCGCCGGGCTGTGCGCTACTCCCCCTCATGCCGCTCGGCTCCGCCCGCACGTGGCTCAACAACCCGCCGCCCGGCAAGCATAAACGGCTGGCTGGACTTCGAGGCCGCCTTCATCGAGCAACTTCACCGGCACCTATCGCCGGCCGGGTCGCCCTCAACAGCTTGAGATGTGCAAGCGTGGCCCGGACGAGACGGATCGCGCGTACCTGACGCGCTGGTGCGAGATGCGCAACTCCTGCGAGGGCGTGCACGAGATGCAAGCCATCAGCTTCTTCATGGGAGGCTGCCGGCCCAACACCATGCTGTGGCACAAGCTGCGCCGCAGCGAGCCCAAGACAATGGCCGCCTTGATGGTCATCGCCGACAAATACGCGCTGGCTGAGGAAGCCGGCAAGGCGCCGGCTGATATTTCACCGGCCCCAACAAGACGGGACAACAACAAGCCGGCTGAGCACAAGCCGGCCGAGGGCGGCTCGCATGGCAGCCGGCGGGACAACTACCGCGGCAAGCGTCACAGCCGACCAGCCGGACCGCCGGCACGGCTCCGCCCACGTAGCCGCCGTGGCGGACAACGCGGCAGGCGGCAGCCGCCGCCGTAAGCAAACAGACCGGCAATGGAAGCCGAAGTACACCTTCGAGCAGATGCTCGACTCGCCGTGCAAGTATCACAGCAGCAAGAACCCCTCCAACCACACCACCCGCGATTGCCACTTCATGAAGCGGCTGACAAGCGGCGAACCCCTCCCGCCCCCACCCCCGCCTCCTCCAGCCGGCGGGCCGGGTGGTCAAGGCGGCGCGAGAACGCCAACCTCGAGCACCACGAGGCTAACCAAGTGCAACATGGCCGATATCTGGCCGAAGATGCTACCTACATCATCTTCACCTCCGAGCCCGAGGACAAGACGAGCCAGCAGAGCCGTTCCTCGAGGTCAACGCGGTCATACCGCCGGTCCCCCAGCACCTAAACCGGTCGAGCAGGCCATCACTTTTGATCGCCGCGACACACCGGCTGTCCCGCCGAAGCCGGGCAGCTACGCCATGGTCCTCGACCCCACCATCGCCACAACCCGGCGCAGCGTGCGTTTTCGCGCGTCCTCATCGACGGCGGCAGCAGATCAACATCCTCTACCGCGACACCGCCCGCAAGCCGGGCATCCAGAGGCCGAGTTGCGCCCCACCCCCACCGTCTTCCATGGCATCGTGCCGGCCACCGCTGCCGCCGATTGGCCGGATCACGCCGGAGGTGATGTTCGGGAAGCCGGATCACTTCCGCACCGAGAGAATCGAGTTCGAGGTGGTGGACCTCGTGAGTCCCTACCACGCGCTCCCGGGCAGGCCGGCCCCGACCAAGTTCATGGCGGTGCCCCACTATGGGTACCCGAAGATGAAGCTGCCCGGCCCAAAGGGGGTCATCACCATAGCCGGCGACTATCGCCGCTCCATGGACCGCGCCACGCGAGCTCCAAGATGGCCCGCACGCCGGTCATCGCCACCGAGAAGCAGCTCATCCACGACGCCGTCGCCCTCGCCAAGGCCGCGCAGACAGACATGCCGGCCGCAGGCAACCCGGCTGGGACGACTCACTTCCAGCCGGCCGACAACACCAAGAAGATCCCGCCGGACCCGGCGCAGCCGGACAAGTACGTCACCATCGGTGCCGGCTTGAGCAGGAAATAGGAAAGCGAGCTCACCAACTTCCTCCGTGAGAATCGGGACATCTTCGCATGGACTCCAAGAGACATGCCGGGTGTGCCGAGGGAGTTGGCTGAGCACCACCTCCACGTCCGGCCTGAAGCCAAGCCGGTGAAGCAGCCTCTCGAGCGCTTCGCCGAAGAACGAAGGAAGGCCATCGGTGAAGAAATCGCCCGGCCGCCGGCAGCCGGCTTCATCATGGAAGTGCTGCACCCGGACTGGTTGGCAAACCCGGTCCTGGTTTTGAAGAAGAACGGCTCCCGGCGCATGTGTATCGACTACACCAGCCTCAACAAGGCGTGCCCGAAGGACCCCTTCCCCCGCCGCGCATAGATCAAGTTATAGACTCGATCGCCGGCCGTGAACTCGTTGTCTTTCCTAGATGCCTATTCAGGCTACCACCGATTCCTTTGAATCCGGCTGATCAAATAAAGACTTCGTTCATTACCCCGTACGGGGCTTATTGCTACACGACTATGCCGTTCGGCTTGAAAAATGCAGGCGCCACCTACCAAAGGTGCATGCAAAAATGCTTGCAGGATCAAATCGGCGTAAACGTTCACGCATATGTGGATGATGTCGTTGTAAAGACCAAGGAGACGACTACCCTCCTTGATGACCCGAGAGAAACCTTCACCAATCCGAGAAGATTTCGGATGAAGCTCAACCCGGCCAAGTGCACATTCGGCGTGCCGGCCGGCCAACTCCCGGGCTACCTCGTCTCTCGCCGAGGAATCGAAGCCAACCCGGAGAAGATCGGTGCCATTGAGAAGATGGAGCTGCCGCAGTGCCTCAAGGACGTCCGTAAGTTCGCCGGCTGCCCGGCTTCCTTGAGCCGCTTCGTCGCCCGGCCGGGGGAGAAGGCACCGCCCCGTATCAATTGATGAGGAAGGCGGACAAGTTCGTCCGGTCACCGCAGCGGATGAAGCCTTCCGTGACTTAAAGCGCGTGCTCTCAACCGCGCCAATCCTTGCAACGCCGGGTTCAATGGAGCCGATGCTGTTGTACATCGCAGCCACCAACCGAGTGGTTAGCGTTGTCCTGGTGGTGGAGCGCAAAGAAGCCGACAACAGGGAGCAGCTGGTTCAGCGCCCGCCTATTACCTTAGCGAAGTGCTCTCCCAGCCGAAGCAAAATTACCCCCACTACCGTAAGGTCACCTACGGCGTCTACATGGCAGCCAAGAAGCTCAAGCACTACTTCCAAGAGCACCCCATCGGGTGGTTGCCACAGCACCCTTGGCGGAAATCATCGGCAGCAAGGATGCCAACGGCCGGGTTGCCAAGTGGGCCCTGGAGCTAGCCGCCCACACCATCCTCTACGAGCCACGCACAGCCATCAAGTCGCAGATCCTCGCGGACTTCTTCGTCGACTGGGCCGAGATGCAATATCTGCCGCCCGTGCCGGATTCCACACATTGGAAGATGCACTTTGACGGCTCGAAGATGCGCAACGGCTTGGGAGCCGGCATCGTCATCACCTCTCCCAAGGGAGACCGACCGGACTACGTCCCGCAGATCCACTTCGCCGCATCCAACAATGTGGCGGAGTATGAAGCGCTCATTCATGGGCTGAAGCTGGCCAAGGAGATTGGCGTGCGTCGCATACTATGCTTCGGCGACTCCGACTTGGTCATACAACAAGCATCCGGCGACTGGGACGCGAAGGACGCCAACATGGCCTCATACCGCTTCCATGTCCAAGCAGCTATCCGGCTTCTTCGACGGCTGCGAATTCCACCATGTGCCACGAGCAAACAACGAGGCGGCCGACGCCTTGTCCAAGATTGGCTCAACCCGGCAAGCCATTCCGCCGGGCATCGCCTTGGCGGTTATCAAGAAGCCGTCCATCATACCGTCACCGGATTCGGATTCAATATTCGTGCCGGCTGACCCGGGGGCTGCTCAGCCGAACCCGGGGCTTCATCGCCCAAGTCGGGGGCTAGCAAGCCGAACCCGCCGGCTACCATGCCGAACCCGGGGACTTCTCAGTCCAACCCGGGGGCTTCATCGCCAAACTCGGGGCTAGCAAGCCGAACCCGCCGGCTGGCAAGCCGAACCCGGCGACCATGCAGTCAAAGCCGGAAGCTCCCACGCAGGAGGCCCTGTTGGTCAGCCGTATTCGAGATAAGATGCGTACCTTCATGGGCACAAGAATTCCTCTCCTACCTCACCGACGGTGTGCTGCCCGATGACGAGTCCAGTGCCGTGCGGATTGAGAGAAGGGCCAAGGCCTACACAATCATCAACCACCAGCTGTACAAACGCAGCGTAAGTGGGGTGCTCCAGCCGGTGCGTCGAGCCGGCTGAAGGGATTGAACTCCTACGGGAAATCCATCGTGGTGAGTGCGGCCACCACGCCTCCTCCGCAGCCATAGTGGCCAAAGCCTTCCGGCACGGTTTTTACCGGCCGACCGCGCTCGCAGACGCGAAGAACCGGTGAAGAAGTGCAACGGCTGCCAACGCTTTGCCAAGCAAAAGCACACGCCGGCTTCCGCCTTGAAGACCATCCCCATTACCTGGCCATTTGCCGTATGGGGCTTGGATATGGTGGGCCCATTCAAAACAGCCCGAGGCGGCATGACTCATCTCTTGGTGATGATTGACAAATTCACTAAGTGGATCGAAGCCAAGCCAATCAAGAAGCTGGACGGCTCCACGGCCGTCACATTCCTCAAGGAAATAATTGTGAGATACGGCTACCCCCATAGCATCATCACCGACAACGGCAGCAACTTCGCCGAGGGCATTTTCAAACGCTATTGTGGGGAGATGGGGATCCGAATGGACCTATCGTCCGTGGCGCACCCGGAGTCAAACGGCCAAGTGGAGAAAGCAAACGGCTTGATCTTAGCCGGCATCCGGCCCCGGCCGGTGGAGCCGCTTGAGCGCTCAGCCGGCTGCTGGATCGAAGAGCTGCCCAGCCGTGTTGTGGAGCCTCGCGCACGACGCCAAACCGCTCGCCGGCTTCACACCCTTTTTCCTCGTATACGGGGCCGAAGCCGTCCTGCCGACTGATATCGAGCACGACGCGCCAAGGATCAAGCTCTACACAGAAGCCGAAGCCAAAGAAGCTCGCGAAGATGGAGTTGACCTGGTCGAAGAGGCCCGGCTGCTGGCTGCGTCCAGATCTACTATCTACCAGCAGAGCCTCCGACGCTATCACAGCCGGAAGGTCCAACCCTTAGCATTCCGAGAAGGAGACCTAGTGCTCCGGCTGATCCAGCGGACAGCCGGACAGCATAAACTCGTCATCCCCATGGGAGGGTCCCTTCATCGTGAGCAAGGCAGTAGGGCAATGATTCCTACTATCTCATAGATGCCCAAGAGGCTAAGAAAAACAAGGCAAACAAAACCGACGAGGAGACTAAACGTCCCTGGAATGTCAGGTTGCTTCGACCATTTTACACATGAGAGCAGGAATGTATGTATCCCTTGTATCCCTTTTGTAAGCTATGAAAAGCATGCGCCAAGAGCGCCGTTTCCGACAAGTTTTCGCGTACTCTACTTCGTTTCGCCAATTGGCTTGAACCCTTTCACGCGGCCGGCTCACAACGTGATCCGGTTTCCGACAGCCGGCTTCCGATCCAGCTACGGACCGCAACCCGGCTGTCCGGCTGGCGGGAGTAAGGCCTAGGGAGCCGGCACGCGAAAAACGACTAAGGGAAAGAGTAAAAGCGAGTTGACTTGCAACTTTTCATAAAAGTGCCGGATTGCCGAATTCAGCTCGTTCGACCGAAGTACCGTCGGCCTCCTCGCCGGCCCGCTCTTGATCCGGCGACGGATCGCAAGTCGGACGTACGACCGGCAAGAGCACAGCCAAAGAGTGGGGCGGATGGGAAAAAGCGAACAAGTCGAAAGAAAGCAACTCGGCACACAAATGATTAACAAACACATTAAAGTGTGCCTTAATAAAAGGATAATAATATTGTCTTACATATGCACCCGGCATCCCGGGGATTTAATAAATTGTCTTGGCAAAAGCAACAACTAAAAGACAGGTAAATCAAGGGCCAGCTGGAGGAGCATCGGAGGCGCCGGCTGCCGGATCGTCGCCGGGCGCGTCTTCCGCCTCCTCATCCTCCATCTCGTACTCCTCATCAGATTGAGGGTTCGGGTCCGCGACGAAGAGGCTTTTGTCGACGAAGTCGGCGATGGCGCTGGCTCGGGCAAGCCGAGCGGTCTTGAGTTCAGCCGGGAGCTTGTCCTCCACGTCGGCCCGCCGGTACTCGAGCTGCTCCAGGTCCACCTCGTTGTACCAGGAGAGGACAAAGGACAGCGCCATATCAGCACCAGCGCGCGTGGCAGACTCCTTCCAGTCGAGGAAGCGATCCGGCGCCCGCTCCATCAAAGAGGTGAGGCTGGAGATATCTTGCGGCACCGCCTCCGCGGGCCACAGCATCGGGACCAACTCCTCAGCCGCCTTCCGGAGCTCCCAGCCGAGCTTAGTGATGGGCTCGACGCGGCAGACATGGACGCCATGTAGTCCTCCATCGTGAAGTACTCCGAGCTGCCCTCGCCGCCGCCCGCCTCCCGGACTCGCGCGCAACGCCAACGGCTGCCAAGGCCGCGTCCTGCGTTTCCGGGAAGGCCGCTGCAAGAAAAAGCATGTCAGAAGCCATCAAAGCCGAAATAAGCTGAAAAATGCAAGTTTTCGAAGTCCTAAAGTAAGCCTGGCGGCAGCCGGCACGAGCTGACTGCCCCCAGCCCGAAGATGGAGATTCCGAAGCTATAAAGAAAAAGCCTGGCGGCAGCCGGCAAGAACCGACTGCCCCCAGCCCGAAGATGGAGATTTCGAAGAATAAAAGGAAAAGCCTGGCGGCAGCCGGCAAGAACCGACTGCCCCCAGCCCGAAGATGGAGATAGCGAAAAAGATAAAAGTTTCTGCCGCCGGCTACCAACCTAGGCCGGCAGCCGACAGCCGAAAGCCGGCAAAGGGAAGGAAACATAGAGGCACTCACCCGACAAGCCGCGATCAAGCGCGCCAATCTCCTCCGTCCACCGCTTAGCAGTAGCCGCCAGCTCCGTGGACTTGGTGGTGACCTCCTCCTGAAGCGCAAGCCGCTGCTTCTCCACCTCGGTCAGCCGCCGGCTCAGATCATCCACCTTCTCCTTCTCCGCCGCCCTAAGGGAGGTGAGCTCAGTGAGATGGTTCTGCTCCAGCTTGCGCAGCCGCGTCAGCTCCCCCTCGGCCACCTTGAGCTTGGCGGCTGCAGATCGGCCCGCCTCCTCGCTGAGGGCGCACTGGTCGCGAGCAGCCCGGAGATCCGCCTCCAGTCGCGGGACCTTGGCGGCCTCAACTGCGAGGCAGCCGGAAAGAAACGTCAGCCAACAAAGACTAAAGAGAAAGAAGACATCAAGTCGGAAGAAGCAAGATTTTACCCTTGACGGCCTCCAGCTCACGAGCCAAGCCGGCCCGGTCCAGCTTGGCTTTGTGGTAGTGGGTCACGGCGCGGTTGTACAGAGTAGTGCGCCGATCCGCCACAGCCTAAGGAAAAAAGAAAAATCAGTATGATAGGCGAAACCCGGACCGGCTCCAAGCAGCCGGCCCATGCCTCGGAGGGCTACCAGGATGATAACCAAATCAAAAAACAGATGAAGCTTACCTTGCTGGCTTCCTCCACCTTGGCGAGGTTGGCCGCGGCCTCGGCAGCCCTAGCCTTGAGGTTGGCCTCGCAAGCCGGAGAAGAACATCTCCACCGATGCTTGGCCGGGGTTCCCCTCCCGGCTGGTCACCTCGTAGGAGTCGGCGCGGAGCCACGCCTGCTCCATAGTGCCAGCCGAGCCAAGGCTGGAGTCGGAGGCGGACGGCACATGCAAAAGCAGAGCGCCCTTGGCCACGTGCAGGCCCTGCGGCGACGCCGATGGGGTTCCCGTCCTCACCAGCGCGCGCGAGTCGGCGCCCTCCGTGCGCGCCGGCTCATCCCTTGCCGGCTCCTGCCTGGCCGGCTCCCCGTCGTCGGCTCCGGTGGTGGCGGCGCTCCGGGCGGCGGATGGCCCGGCCGGCGCAGCCATCTCCGGCGCCCGAGGTGCCCCCTCCGGGCTTTCATCCAAGCACCACCACGCTCGGCCCGGCTCCGGCTCCGGTCGCGGGCGGCGCAGCCCCGCCGGCTCCGGCTCCGGCTGCGGGCGGTGAAGCACCGCCGGCTCCGGCTCCGGTTGAAGGCGGCATGCCCCGGCCGGCCCCGGCCGGCTGGGTCCGAAGACGAGTCCGGCGCGGGAACAAGTCGTCCAGCGTCGGCTGGCGCATCGGCTCGGCCCGCGTGCCGTGATCAGGCGCCGAGGCCAGCGGCACGGCGAAGGAAGGCGCCCCCGCGGGAGGCGGAGTACCCACAGGCGGCGGCGGCGTAGGTGCGCGCGATGAAGGCTGCGGCGTCGACTCCCTCCTTTGTCGAGGAAGCGGCGACACAACGCGCGGAATCTGCCGGGAGCCGCCGCCCTGGGCAAACTTGATGGGAGCCCTAGCCGAACAGATAAGGAAAAGATAAGCATAAAAAGTAAGGAAAGAAAAGGAATCAAACAAAAGAGAAAAGAGAACTCACCCGGCCTGCTCCGGAACCTTCTTCGGCTGCAGCCGGCGGAGCTTCTTCGCCTTCGCCTCCGAGGCGGCGGTGGCGCGGAGGTCAACGGCTCGCTTCTTCCCCCTGGACGCCGAAGTCGCCGTGGTGCTTGGCGGCTTCGTGCGCAGGGGCGCGGCGGGGATTGGCCCCGTGGTGGACGTCGCCGGCTCCTCGTCCTCCTGCTGCTCCGGTGAAGGGGGCGGATTGTGCTCCCCCTGGCCGCCTACGTCGGGCGCCTGCAGCAGGTCGTCGTCGCCAGCCTGGTCGCCGGCTTGGTCAGCCGGATCGGCGTGATCCGGCGTCCATCTCCTCGTCGCCGGGTCGCCATCCTCGGCGTTTTGGCGGGAGAAGAGCTAGAAAAACAGAACATGAGCAAACGACAAGCCGGAAGTCGGCGAAGAAAAGGAAGTCGGCCTCGCAGCCGCAAGCCGGAAGTCGGCGGAGACACGAAACTTACCAGCTCGGGTGGGTGGTCCCCGTCATGGGGCGCCCGCCCGTAGTTCCACTCCTCGGGCATGTTCGCCTTGGTGATGTTGTTCACCCGGCGGGCGACCCGGGCCTTGGAGACCAGCGCCGTGGACGTCCGGTTCGGATCGAACCGGCCGGACATGTGCCCGATTTTGTGGGTGCGCATCTGGAGCGGCAGCACCCGGCGCTCGGCGATGGTGCAGAGGAGGTCCTCGGCGGTCAGCCCGTTCGCGACGGCCGCCCCCGGAAGTCCCAGAGCTGATTCACCTCAGCATCCGGATCCGCCGTGCGGGCGTTGTAGCTCCAGTTGATCCGGCCGACTGGAGGAACCGGGTTGAACTCCGGAAGGTTGATCCGGTCGACGAGCTGGCCCTCGTTGCGCACGTAGAAGAATGACATCTGCCGCTTCTTCACCGAGTCAACGGTTGGAATCTTGGGGAAAGGCGTACCGGGCCGGGTGTAGATCGAGGCGGCGCCGCAGGCCCGCAGCGGCCCTCGCAGTTTGAGCCTTCAAGTAGAACAGCCGGCTCCAGAAGTCGATGTCCGGCCACAAGCCGGCGTAGGCCTCCATGAACGCCACATAGCAGCTGAGGAGGATGCAGGCGTTGGCCGGCAGATGGTGCGGCTGCAGGCCGAAGTTGTCGAGGAACTGCCGGAAGAAGGTGGATGCCGGCAGGCCCAGCCCGCGATCGAGGTGCGCGCCGAAGACGACGCGCTCGCCAGGCTGCGGCACGGGCTCCATCTCCTCGCCGGGCGCCCGCGTGACCACCGACGACGGGATCCGGCGGAGGCGCACCAGCCGCGCGATATCGTCCTCCCGCATGTACGAGCCCCGCCACGACCCGCTGGCGGAGGCCATCGTCGAGGAAGAAGAAGAAGTTGACCACGAAAGGCGAAAGGGCGAGGAAGAGCCTTGCGACGGCGGCGGCGACAACGGCGGCTGAGGGCGCTCCGTTGAAACGCGGGGCCCCGTGGCGCCGGCTCGACGGAGTAGCGGCGGCGGATCGGCGGAGATTCGCTCGCCGGAGTTCGCCAGCGGGAGACGTTCGCCGGAGCAGCAACGGGCTCGAGCGCGAAGAAGAGAGCGAGGAGAGCGGGAGCGCGAGGAAGACGAAGTGGGCAAGTGGCCGCCTCGGAACCCTCCCCCGCGGCATTTATAGCCGACCGCGGCGGGCGGTTGGCCTCCAAGTGGCGATCGTGGCCACGTCGCCCGGATCTTCTCGCGCATTAACTTCCGCCACGACCGCTGCCGTTACCGGAAACCGCCACACCACGTCGCCCACGACCGCATCAAATCCGGAGGGGACATTGATGTGACCGGACGAACCGGCGGCGAGCCCGAGCGTCAGACCAGTCAAGTCGGGTGCAGGACCCGAGGCGGCGGAGACTCCGGCGCGCCGCAAGCCGGAGCCGGACAATAAGTTCAACTCGGACCAAAAGTCATCAGCAAGGCGGAGACGCCGTCAAAACTTGCGAGAAAGCAAAAGCTGCATAAGTGTAAATAGCAGCCGGCTAGAAGCAGCCGGCAAGAACGAGCCGGATGAGGGCGCAGCCGGCTGAATGGAAATTCTCAGTCGGCCCCTCCAGGTGCCGCCAAGTATATTCGAGAAGCCAGGAAACCTGCCTAGGTCCTTCTAAACGCAGGACCTTGCCGCCTTCGGGGCTAATGTCGGGGGAAGACCCCGGGTAGGGCAATGGACGCGGAGCAGCCGGCTGGCCACCGGCCGGCTCGCGGCAAAGGCCGGCCGAGGAGCAGCCGGCCGGCGCCGTGGCCGGCTGGTCCGGAAGCCGGCCGGCTCTAGGTCCTAGTCGGCCCGGCTACGGCCGCCAATGCCGTAGTTGGGCCGGCTTCTACAAGCCATATCCGACCGGGGGTTTGTACCTCGGACCGACTCGAGGCCGGCGAGTCTTGCACCGGAAGGAACCGGGTTGGTGATCCGGGTTCCCAAAGTCCACGCTGACTTCATCTTCCGTAAAGCGCGGGGCACTGTGGAGCAATAGTGCCACGCGCCGGACAGGCCATCATGGCCAACGACGATCCGTACCGGCTACGGTGGCCGATGGCGACAGGGACACCTCCTCTCCATACCGCTGACCTTGGCAGCCGGATGGGACAGGCCATGAGGCCTCAACGGCTCCTGACGTCACTGCCTCGGGAAGGAGCGGAAGCCGGAGCCGGCCAAGCCGGCCAATAAACTATAGGGTCTTATATGTAAAGTGCCGGTGCCTATATAAGCCGCACTACCCCCTCTCGTGTAGGGGATCGATCATTCTCACTTCATTCCACCCTTAGCGCTGCCCAGTGAGAGAGACCATCGTCTCCCTTAGCCTCCCAGGAGCAGCCGGACACAGCTCTAGGAGCACCATTGTATTGTGTGATCATCATATACACTCTAGCAGGAGTAGGGGTTTTACCTCCATCGGAGGGCCTCGAACCTGGGTACGTTGCCGTGTCACTCGTGCCCATACCCGCCTCCGGATACCGCCGTGAGATCTCTCAGGAACCACCTTCGATTAGCCACCCTATGGCATATGCCGTGACGATACCACGACAGTAAGGGCGGCTAGATGTATAAGGGTTGCACTACGACAGCATATGATACGAAGAACAATGCTAACCCTAACACATCTAAGATAACTACGTTGCTCGCCATCAAAAAGGCTTCAGCACGAGCAACGCATGAACAACGTAAATAAGCATGCTGCCTAGATCGCAAGATGCGATCTAGGCATCATGGTGCTTACCAGGAGAAACCCTCGAGACGAAGGAGTTGGCGATGCGCCGAGATTGATTGTGTTGAACGTTGGTTGTTGTTTATTTCATAAACCCTAGATACATATTTATAGTCCAGGGGACTTTCTAACTCAAGCGTGCACCTAACCGTGCACGGGTAAAACTCTAACTCCTAACCGACACGTATCCTACTATGGTACAGATACACGGGCAATTAGCCCAAACTTGGTACACAAGGCCGATTCACGTATTTCTTCCATGTATATTCTTCAAGTCCATCTTGATCGCGGCCCACCTCTGACTCGGTCAAATTCTGGTGATAACACATTCCCAAGTAAATTACTTGAGTGCTACCTTTAAAACTTCATTCCTTATCTTTGCAATATATAGCTCATGGAAAAATAGCCTTAAAAACTATTGTGGTGAAGAATATGTAGCTATGTATCTTATTTCTTATAAGTTGCTTGTTGAGCGGTAACCATGCTTCTGGGGACGCCACCAACTATTACACCTTTGTTGAATATCATGTGAGTTGCTATGCATGTTCGTCTTGTCTGAAGTAAGGGTGATTTATCATGATCAAATGGTTTGAGCATGCATATTGTTAGAGAAGAACATTGGACCGCTAACTAAAGCCATGAATCATGGTGGAAGTTTCAGTTTGTACATCAATCCTCAATCTCTTATGAGTATATTATCTGTTGTTGAATGCTTATGCATTAAAGATGAGTCCATTATCTGTTTTCTATGTTGTCCCGGTATGGATGTCCTAAGTTGAGATTTATCAAAAACGAGAAATCAAATGCGATCTATCTCCTTGGACCTTTGTACAGGCGACATAGAGGTACACCTTTGTGACACTTGGTTGAAACATATGTTATGCAATGATAATCCATGTTAATCCAAGCTAATTAGGACAAGGTGCGAGCACTATTGGTATTCTATGCATGAGGCTTGCAACTTATAGGATGTCTTATGCATAACACATATGATTTATTACTACCGTTGACAAAATTGTTTCTATGTTTTCAAAATGAAAAGCTCTAGCACAAAAATAGTAATCCATGCTTCCCTCTGCGAAGGGCCATTCTTTTACTTTATGTTGAGTCAGTTTACCTACTTCTTTCCATCTTAGAAGCAAACACTTGTGTCAACTGTGTGCATTGATTCTTACATGATTACCTATTGCACTTGTTATATTACTTTGTGTTGACAATTATCCATGAGATAAACATGTTGAAGTTGAAAGCAACTGCTGAAACTTATATCTTCCTTTGTGTTGCTTCAAAGCTTTCTACTAAGAATTTATTGCTTTATGAGTTAACTCTTATGCAAGTATTATTGATGCTTGTCTTGAAAGTACTATTCATGAAAAGTCTTTGCTATATGATTCAGTTATTTAATCATTGTCTTTACCATTGCTTTGAATCACTTCATTCATCTCATATGCTTTACAATAGTATTGATCAAGATCATGTTGGTAGCATGTCACTTAAGAAATTATCCTTGTTATCGTTTACCTACTCGAGGGCGAGTAGGAACTAAGCTTGGGGATGCCGATACGTCTCCAACGTATCTATAATTTCTTATGTTCCATGCTACTTTTATGATGATACACATATGTTTTATACACACTTTACATCATTTATATGCATTTTCCGGAACTAACCTATTAACGAGATGCCGAAGTGTCAGTTCCTGTTTTGTGCTGTTTTTGGTTTCAGAAATCCTACAAAGGAAATATTCTCGGAATTGGACGAAATCAACGCCCAGTATCTTATTTTTCCCGGAAGCTTCCAGAGCATCGAAGAGGGGCCAGAGGGGAGCCAGGGGGCCCCACCCCACAAGGCGGCGCGGCCAAGGGGGGGCGCCCCCCTATGGTGTGGCTGCACCAGGACTCCTCCGAGGCTGCCCTTCCGCCTATATAAAACCTCCGTCGCGAAAACCCTAAAAGAATAAGCCACGATACGAGAAAAGTTCCAGAGCCACCGCCATCGCGAAGCCAAGATTCGGGGGACAGAAGTCTCTGTTCCGGCACGCCGCCGGGACGGGGAATTGCCCCCGGAAGGCATCTCCATCGACACCACCGCCATCTCCATCGCTGATGTTGTCTCCTATGATGAGGAGGGAGTAGTTCTCCCCCGAGGCTAAGGGCTGTACCGGTAGCTATGTGGTTCATCTCTCTGTCCCATGTGATCTTTATGTGATCATGAGCTTTGTATCGCTATTAATCTATGTGCTACTCTAGTGATGTTATTAAAGTAGTCTATTCCTCCTTCATGATGTAATGTTGACAGTGTGTGCATCATGTAGTACTTGGCGTAGGTTATGATTGTAATCTCTTGTAGATTATGGAGTTAAATATTACTATGATAGTATTGATGTGATATATTCCCCCTTTCATAGCTTATTGGTGACGGTGTGTATGCTATGTTAGTACTCTGTCTAAATTGCAATGGTCTATTATGCACTCTAGAGGTTACTTAAATATTAATTACGAATGTTGTGGAGCTTGTTAACTCCGGCTTGAGGGAGCTCTTGTAGCCCTACACAATGAATGGTGTTTGTTATCCAACAAGAGAGTGTATGTAGCACAAGTGAGGAGAAGTTATTTATTTATTATGTGATCAATGTTGAGAGTGTCCACTAGTGAAAGTATGATCCCTAGGCCTTGTTTCCAAACACTGCAAACATCGCTTGTTTACTGTTTTACTGCATCTTTACTTCCTGCAATTACCACCATATATACCACCTGTGTTTTACTATCTCTTCGCCGAACTAGTGCACCTATACATCTGACAAGTGTATTAGGTGTGTTGGGGACACAAGAGACTTCTTGTATCGTAATTGCAGGGTTGCTTGAGAGGGATATCTTTGACCTCTACCTCCATGAGTTCGATAAACCTTGGGTGATTCACTTAAGGGAAACTTGCTGCTGTTCTACAAACCTCTGTTCTTGGAGGTCCAACACTGTCTACAGGAATAGAAGCGTGCGTAGACATCAAGCTATTTTCTGGCGCCGTTGCCGGGGAACGAAGAAAAGCTACACCACAGAGATTTCTACCTCCCACGTCAACCACGCGCCAGTTGTAGACAGCAATAACCCAAATAAAAGAGGATCATTGGTAAATCCCCAATAACAAATATGAAACATGGATATAACAGTCAATAACATGACAATATGATGGAATATGTGACAATAAACTACAAAATTCATATATACATTTTACATGCATCATGGGACCAATCCCCAAACAATAGAACCCATTTGTAGAGTATCGCTTAGCAGCAATCACCAGCCAAATAGTACTAGAGATAGATCTCATTATGGAATAGTCTACGAGTTGCTTATTGTGGATCTTGGTTTGAATAGGAACTAACATGACAATTTTAATGTGCCACGCAGGTCCAAAGATCTTTTGTGAAGAATCTTTTGAGATGAATACTATAGTTAGACACCTTTGGACATGCGATTTATGTTGTCCCTCTTTTGGGTGTAATATTCGTGGAATGGTGTTCCGTGTGTATTATGTCAACGATTTATGCACTACAACATGAAAAGGTGTGCATGGTCATTACACTGGGACCTCGCAAAAAAACCCAGAGAATCCATCCACTACTAATAAGCCGCTAATATGGTAGTACCTGTCATGGAGGACCTCTCCAAACAGCCCCACTATCATGTTATCCTTACAAGCACTTACGAAAGTCCATCAGGGATGTACGTTACTGTTGACAAGTTTTGCGCCCGTCACTGAGTTAGAATAATTTCTGACAAGGTGCGACTAGCCCGTCCGAACAGTTGTTTAAGAGCCCATCAGTGAAAATGGATTTTGTAATAGTGAGGGCTTGAAGAGGAATCATAGACCGATGCGGGCTATAGAGTCCTAGTCTAATACATGTTTTGTACTCCAAGGCTTCTATCTTTTGGACCTTAGGAAGTCTCCATCTTGGGAGTCCCTTGATCAGGCTAGGCCTATGTATTAGTCTTCAACAAGATGGGCGATCGATATGCTAGTTTGCAATAAAACTACTGCCCCGCGGATTTATAGAATATCTTCATGTCATGGGTGCACCTACTTAGTATATCCCCCAAACTGGCTCAAGTCCATGGGAAGCTCCAGCACCACTTCGGGCATGTTCATCGGGCGGGCGCATTGCACTGACGATGGGAGCGAGCCAAAGCATGGAGGAGATGAGATGCGTTCACATAAATAGGAATTTCCATTTTCACATAAAAAATGTCTAAATGACACTATAATTCTTGGTTTTGTTGTGTTAACATAAATAGGAATTTCCATTTTCACAATATGTGCAGGTTACATATGGTCTTTTTTTTTACCAAAATCTGCACAAGTAAGTGTCAACATAATATATACATGTGTGCATTTTTTAGATTTTTCTGAAACTTTAAAATAGCATTTTTAGAATTTTTCATAATGAGTTGCTTTTTATAGAAAATATAGAACCCTAGAATTTGTTTCGTGTTTACTGTGGAAGAACCCTAATATTTGTTTCGTGTTTATTCCGGTAACCCTCATGGGGTATATATTGAAGTACATGAGGGAGACTTGGAGTACAAGATGTTATCTCTGAAATCCTAGTTTAACTCCGTGTCCTATACGCATTCTAACATTTCCGCTCAGTGGTAGCGGGAGTGAAGAGGGCGATTGACGAGGGGGCTCCTCGGCAATTCCCACCATGATGGGCTTAGGGTTAGCTGAATCCTGCAGGTTAGCACGAGACATCGGATATCAGACAAGCGAGAAGCGAGATTTACCCATGATGCGGGGTGGCCTTCGGACACCTCCACACCAAGACCAACAAGTCCCCCGAGTGGACCAATGACTCGGGCTCGAGTTAAAGCGCTACATGATAAGGTGACCTTGCTCCTAGCCACCCTTGATCTCGGTACACCTTTGGATGGAATGCTACCTCATGCCGATGTGCTATGTGTCATTAGGTACAAGGCGCATCAAGACACCGGAGAGGAGGACAAGCCATGGCCAAGGGAAGGAGAGGAGCCTCAAGTCATGAAGATGGACACGAAGATAGACCCGACGTCACGCGAAGCGCTCGAAGGAAGGGAAGACGCCGGCCGGTCCAGGACCCGGTCTGACCGGACGCACAACCGGGCCGCCCGGTCACAGACCCGGTCAACCGGCCGCCAACCGGATTTCCCTCAAGCTCGTACCGGACGCCAACCGGACGGAAACTTGCGAGGTTTCCGGTTGGTGACCGGTCAACCGGACCCAGGACCGGACCACCCGGTCACAGGCCCGGTCTGACCGGCCCCAGGACCGGATCTGACGAGGAGACCCCACCAAACTTCCTAAGTTATCCTGTTTTCGTACCTTTTCGCCTGGCTGGCTGTGTATGCCTATATAAGGATCCTAGACCCCTCCTTTACCCCTTAGACATAATTTGAGCTTAAACCAACTTTGAGCTTAGTCTCCCTAGGGTTAGCATCCATCTTGGACAAGCATCCCTCTGTAATCAAGGCCATCCTTGTTGTTGATTTGGATATTGTTGAGTGAGATTCTAGTGCAAGTCACTCTCTCTCCCTCACCAATCTCTTTTCTCCAACACCAATCTCTCACCGGGAATTCTGCCGCGTGCCTCTTCCTTGGTGATTCTATTGGCGTGGTCCATTGATGACCCACAAGTATAGGGGGTGTATCGTAGTATCTTCGATAAGTAAGAATGTCGATCCCAACGAGGAGCAGAAGGTGTTGACAAGCAGTTTCGATGAAGGATTCACTGTAAATGCTCACAGACAAGTATTCAGGGGTTTTGATGTAACAGATGAATAAAGTACGAGTAAGTAAAATGCAAGAGAAATAATTGCAGCGAGTGGCCCAATCCTTTTTAGCACAAAGGACAAGCCGGTTTGTTTACTTATAATGACCAAACGTTCTCGAGGACACACGGGATTTTAGTCTAGTGCTTTCGCTACATACAGCTTGATTAATCTTCATTGTTTTGATAAGTGTTGTGTGGGTGAACGTATGCTAATGTACCGCCCTTCCTAGGACTAATACATACTTGTGATTATACCCCTTGCAAGCATCCGCAACTACAAGAAAGTAATTAAGATAAATCTAACCACAGCCTTAAACTCTGAGATCCTGCGATCCCTCCTCGCATCGATATACCAACGGGGGTTTAGGTTTCGTCACTCCGGCAACCCCGCAATTGGCAAACGAGTACAAGATGCATTCCCCTAGGCCCATAAATGGTGAAGTGTCGTGTAGTCGACGTTCACACGACACCACTAGAAGAATAACACCACAACTTAAATATCATAACATTGAATATTACTCAACCATAGTTCACTACTAACAATTAGACTTCACCCATGTCCTCAAGAACTAAACGAACTACTCACGAGACATCATATGGAACATGATCAGAG
The DNA here is from genome assembly GCF_022539505.1 of Lolium rigidum. Taxonomy (NCBI): domain Eukaryota; kingdom Viridiplantae; phylum Streptophyta; class Magnoliopsida; order Poales; family Poaceae; genus Lolium; species Lolium rigidum. Next base: position 278,699,642 of record NC_061509.1, read on the forward strand.
GTGATATGATGATGAATAACAATCTGAACATAGACCTTGGTTCAATGGTTTCACTCAATAGCATCAACAACAAGTAGAAATCAGTATTGGGAGAGTTTCCCCTATCAAACAATCAAGATCAAACCCAAATTGCTACAGCGGTGACGATGTCCAGCGGTGGAGATGGCGGTGATGATGGTGGAGATGATGATGATGGTGATGGAGATGATGTCCAGCTCGATGGCGGTGACGATGGCGTCGATTTCCCCTCCGGAGGGAATTTCCCGGCGGATTCCTGCCCGCCGGAGAGCTCTTTTCTCTCCGGTGTTCTCCGCCCCGCAGAGGCGGCTGTAACCCTTCGTGAGGATTCCTCCGTGGCTTCGGTCTTCGGGACGAAGGGTTTCGCGAAGAAAAGGAGGCGAAAGAGGCCGAGGGGCTCCACACCACATGGTGGCGCGGCCGTGCCATGGGCCGCGCCACCCTATGGTGTGGGCCCACCCCGGGTCCAGCCTGGCTCCCCTTCCGGCTTCCTCCGTCATCCGGAAAAATAGGATTTTCTCGTAAAACTTCCTTCCACGCTTGATCTTCCGAAATATTGCATCCCGACGGTGCTTTTTCCAGCAGAATCCTGGCTCCGGTGCTCGATCTCCAAATAATCATGAAACATGCAAAATAGATGAAATAACATAAGTATTGTGTCCCAATATGAAATATATCAATGAATAATAGCAAATTATGATATAAAATAGTGATGCAAATTGGACGTATCAACTCCCCCCAAGCTTAGACTTCGCTTGTCCCCAAGCGAAACTGAACTCGGTAAACAGGACCACATGTTTATGGAGTGAAGAGTCGATAAATAAAATACTGACGAGAAGCATCATATTCATTCACACAAGACATTATAGTAAACAACTTCCTCATATAATTCAACTTGAAACAAGTATAAGGTAATCACAAATAAAGGTGCATAAGGAATCATAATTGGTGATGGCAAACTTTGTTCTTGGTC